>NW_017671257.1:170179-245940 GCF_001879085.1 Nicotiana attenuata | reverse complement strand
ACCTACCCCCCCCCCCCCACCCCACACACACACAACCCCAACCCCAACCCCAACCCACATACACACTCTTTCAACATCAGTGCCTTTCATCTTACTTAGCTCTTTTATTAATAACCCTTTTTCTCAACTTTTTCTTGCTATGTAATGTAAAGATTCTTGATGCCCAGAAAAAAAATTAAAAATCCAATCTTTATGTTATATATAAACACCCTTTTGGATTATCCACTGATTTTAACCTTTTCCCCCCAATAACAGAAGTGTAAAATGATGCAGCATTCTTCTTCTGTAACTCAAGAACCCACTAACCCCTTTGGTTTTGTATCTCAAGTAGGCTCTTTTGTGTTTCATAACTCATGTAGTAGAGTCAGCAAAAGTAACTTCACTTTAGATTCATATTCAAATTTGCTGTCTAATTACTTGTATTTTGATTGTAATGTAAAAAAAGATTCTTTGAATCACAAGAATAAGCCAAAGGCTGCACCACTATTGAGTTTGAGTATTAGTAATAAGAGTGCTTCATCATTTAGTAGAGTTCTTTTTCAGTTTAATAAGGCTATTAGGTTTCATTGTGAGAAAATCCCTCTTGGGTTTGCCTCAGTTGGGGTTAATTGTGGAGAGAGCAATGGGGTTAGGGATGAGGGGAGTGTAGTAGAGAATGGGGGAATACCTAGCGATGGTGTCGAACCGGAACCTCCGAAAAAGGTGCTTATTTTGATGAGTGATACTGGTGGGGGTCACAGAGCCTCTGCTGAAGCTATTAGGTCTGCTTTCAATGAAGAATTTGGAGATAAATATCAGGTTAGTTTTGATGGACTCCTTTTGACTTCTCGCATACTAAGTATAGGCAAATCCAGGATTTAGAGTCAGTGTGTCCGAATGAGTACAACTAGTTTATACTTTTCTGTATATGTATACATGTTTGAAGGAGAGCAGTGGCGCAACAGTAAAAGTTGCCATACTGTGACTAGGAGGTCACGCAGTCGAGCCGCGAAAAGTAGCCTCTTGTAGAAATACAAGGTAAGGCTGCGTGCATAAGACACAATGTGGTCCGGCCCTCCATCGGACCCTGCGCATAGCGGGAGCTTAGTGCACCGAGCTGACCTTATATGTATACATGTTTGAACCAAAAGCAACGGATTTGGTTGAATGTGCTGCGAGGACTAGATTCTCCTATGCCAATAAGTGGTGGATATATGTGTAGCAAATATGATAAAGTATGAGACATATGAGTATGTGTGTTGATTATGTTGTTGTATCCGTTTAAAGAGGGTGCATTGCAGGTGTTCATTACTGATTTGTGGACAGAACATACACCATGGCCTTTTAACCAACTACCACGGAGTTACAACTTCTTAGTGAAACATGGCTCTCTGTGGAGAATGACATATTATGCTACTGCTCCTCGTTTAGTTCATCAGACCAATTTTGCTGCTACATCTACTTTTATTGCTCGGTAAGAATGACTTCTTTGGTTAGCACGAATCGATATAATCTTGACATAACTAAGACTCAGTGTTTGATAGATGAAACAATTGGTAGCTCTTGCCACAGTAAATATATAGTCCTTCCTTAATCATCATAGTGCAGTGTCTATTTTGCAAGATATTGTATTTTTCAAAATGCTAAGATTCTTTGTTTATCCAAAAAAATACGTTATGTTATTGTGGTAGTTACTGCAGGATATTTATTGAAAGAGAATTTGGTATGGCATTCGTTTAAGAATATTGGTAATATTTATGCTGCAATCTGCATCTTTATTTTATATGTGCTTTATATCACTATCAGGCTTAATGTGTTTGTTGTCTGCATCGCTTTTGATTAGCATTTAACTGAACCATGAGCGTGAACTTGAACATTGGTACATTTTCATGTGGCGCTCTAGCAAATTTGTTATATCGAGAAGCTGCTTATCATTCAATGACCAGCCACCTCCAGTGGTCTTATTTCAAAGAGCATTACAAGAAGTTGACCCTTAATTCCTTATCTTCTGTCAGTGTAAAGTGATTGGGCGTCTTTTCCTTTTCTTTTGGTTTCTGTAATTTATGTTAATCGATCATGTATTTAAAAGTGTCATTGAAAACGATCATCCACAACTTAATGGCAGAGCAACGTGAAGCAAGGATTTATGGAGCATTCTAGTTTCAAAGTTGGACTGCTCACCCTATGAGAACCCATAATCTTATGATACAAATGGACAAACATAATCTATTGACGTCCAACTTAGAGCTCCTTCTACTCTAAACTACTCTATCTAGAGCTTTTTGCCGTCAAAGTCAAAGGTGTATTAATTGCAATATGAGACACTTAATGATTTTTTTTGTATCAATGGGTAATCTGAAATTTTGGATTCACATTAGGGCATATTATGTCCATCCATTTAATAGTCTCTGTTGAGGGAATGAACTGTTGTCTCCTTATATGGTCTTGGGGTATCCTCATCTAACGAGCTAGTTGTTAGGGTTGAGTTGCGCAATGTCCTTTTTTTTTTTTTGCATTGTATCAGAGCCGGACCCATCTACGTTATTAGTTTACCCAATATTGGACTCCCATGTTATATTATTTCCGCTCCAGATGTTCAACTCTGGGCGTGCGAGGTTGTTAAGTATCTCACAATGAGGGAATGAGTTGTTATTTTCTTTAATCAATTAAAGTAAGTATCTGCTTATACGGTGTTAGAATAATCATCTCATAAGTTAATTTTCGAGGTTATGTTAGGCTTAATGTCCATAATCTTTACGATTCTTTCCACTCCTTAAGTTGGATTGTACGTATTGTGTGCTCCTAATATGGTAAGAGGATATTTGCTACGTGGTCATTCGAAGTGCACCTAAGGGTATGGCCTAGTGATCAATAAAGTGGGTGCAAACCTTGGGATCAAGGTTCAATCCCAGTAGAGAAAAAAATATACTAGGTGATTCTTTCCTATCTGTCTACGCCTTGGTGAGTTAGAGTTAACCAATACTATGCCGGTAGGATTTAGCACCACTATTTTTACAAAAAGGTCATGTGGATTGACGAGGCTTGTAGCAGTATCTCATGGCTCAATCTGTAGCCTGATAAAGTGACAATCTACTCCATTCTTTTGTGAACGCAAAATTTGAAGCAACATGTAATGTGAATTGCTCATCACAAGTCAATAGGTCTATAATCTAGCAAACCCGCTTCTTCTAGTATATCCAATGTATACTTAGTCAATTGATAATAGGTGGCGGTAAAACTCAAACTCAACACCTTTACCTGCTTTGACATAGGAATCCTAGTTGAATGAGGAGGTACAAAGATTATTAAAGCTAAAAGAGAGTGCTACAGGAAGTTGCTAAAATCAAAGATGGAGAAGCCTTTGAAGAATACAAGAAAAAGAAGAGGGAAGCTAAGAAGGTTACTAGTAAAGCTCGAGGAAAGCTCTAGATGGCTTGTACCGAAAGCTAGGGACACAAGAGGGGAGAAAATATGTATAAACTAGCACGACTGAGAGAGAAGAGGGGTAAGGATTTAAACCAGGTGAAGTGTAGTAAAGATAATTCTCAAGAAGCGTTGATAGGAGTTAACAAGATTGAGGAGAGATAGAGAGATTATTTGATCAATTGTTCAATTCAAACCAAGAAAATAAACATTTAGACCTCTACACTATAGAAGCTTTAGCTGCACTAATATTATTAGGCCGATAGAGGTAAAAGATGGCATGAAAATATGAAGATTAGAAAAAATGTGTGGTCCAAATTGCATTCCTATACGGATTTGGAAGTGTATTGGAGAATTGGGAGTAAAATGGTTCTCCAAGCTATTTAATGCTATACTAAGAAGTGGTAGGATGCCCCAAAGAGTGGAGGAAGAGTACCTTGATTCGAATTTATAAGAACAAAGGAGATATTCAAAATTGTGCGAACTATCGTGGCATTAAACTCATTGTCATACGATGAAACCCCGGCAAAGAGTGATAGAGCGTAGACTTAGGAACACGATAGGAGTGACAGAGAACCAGTTTGGATTTATGCCCGGTAGATCAACAACATAGGCTGTATTCTTGCTAAGAAGATTGATGAAATTTATCGCGAAAGGAATAAAGATCTACACATGGTGTTCATTGACCTAGAGAAAGCATATGATAGAGTACCACGGAAGGTCCTTTGGTGGGTGTTGGAGAAGAAAGGAATTCATATTAAATATATAAATGCCATAAAGAATATATGAAAGAGCCGTCACTAGAGTGAAAATAGTAATAGGAGATTAATTTGAAAATTGAAGTTAACTAAATGATGTTTGGGATTAATATAGCTATTATAGTATATTGGATGCTAAATTAGTACTATTAATTTTAAATTAGGTGTTGTAAATCTTAAATTCATATATGATAAGTAAACTTTATTTTTGTGGAATGTGTGCTTTACAAGGTGAGGCTTTCTTCTTGCATCTTGCTTCTCACCCCAGGAGTCTTGTCACTTAAACCTGTATAAAAGTATGCCTCTTGACATAACACATGACTCAATTTGTATGGTGCACTATTTTTTGGTCAATAATTTGCATGGGACAATTTTATCAGTTCTCTACTTATGTTTCCCCTATTTCTCAGTTAGTCATTTCTATTGGAATTTTCTCACCTCTTGATATTATTATGAGCTTATGCCATTCTGCTGTATTGATTCTTTTTACCCAAAAAATGTTTCCCTTCCGTGTTTTCAATATATACTTGGACTGGTTGAACGTTAATATGCGTATCTGCACCCAGCTTACAGCTGACTAGTTCTTATTTTCCTTGTAGCAGCTTCAGTTGTATAACAAGCCTTCTCTCCTACTTTGTGCAGCGAGGTTGCTAAAGGTTTAATGAAATATCAACCTGATATTATTATCAGTGTACATCCTCTAATGCAGCATGTACCTCTTCGCATCTTGAGGTCCAAGGGTCTCTTGAAGAAGATCATATTTACAACTGTTATAACAGATTTAAGCACTTGTCATCCTACATGGTATATTTTATGGTTATTCAACAAATTCTAATTATCTTGATCCTTGTAATACTAATAATATTGTTTTGAATTTCATATTTAGGTTTCACAAACTCGTTACTAGGTGCTACTGTCCATCAGAAGAGGTAGCAAAACGAGCACTGAGAGCAGGTCTCAAGCCATATCAACTAAAAGTTTACGGGCTTCCCGTACGGCCATCATTTGTGAAGCCGGTTCCTCCCAAGGTAAGTGTAATTCCTCCAGTTTCCGCAGGGTACATGGAAATAGTGGGCCCTGCTATCATACCTCTGTATCGTGTTCTCTCATATTCTTTGCGCTATCACTCACATGATCAGTTCTTTTTAGACTGTTCTCTAATCCAATTTACAGGTTGAACTGAGGAAGGAACTTGGAATGGAGGAGCATCTCCCAGCTGTACTGTTGATGGGTGGTGGGGAAGGGATGGGCCCAATAGAGGCAACTGCTCGAGCACTTGGAGATGCACTGTATGATGAAATTCATGGGGAACCAATAGGTCAGGTCCTAGTAATATGCGGCCGTAATAAGAAGCTTTTCAACAGATTGACTTCAGTACAGTGGAAAATTCCTGTTCAGGTATTGCTCCTCGAAACATTTTGCCAGCCTGGCATTTTCACGCTTATCTCGCTGTTGTATCATCTGAAAGGTCTCTGAAATTGTTGAATCACTCAGGAAACACTCAATTGTGAAACACGTTATTTTTCCCTTCCATTTTAATTGGTGTAATAAGCTCGGTATCCAATAATCACTCCATCCTGTTGTTGATACCAAACCTCCATCTTTGCCCGAAATTCTCTTGCACACATTCTTGTACTCAAAATATTAAGTCATTGACCACATAATGGATGCTTAAAATAACGAATGCAGATAATTGTCCATTTTACATTTTAACTTAGGGTTTATTGTCAATTTTTCGTAATTTTAAAGCATGATGTTTTTTTTTAAACCAGTTAGTGTAACATTTTGCTACTTGTGAGCTGCAGATTCACTGTATATGTGAGTGACTTGTTAGGATTTGTCCTGAATTTCTAATATAGTATGACTCTCTTTCTTGAAGGAATGGAAAAAGACTCCTAAAAAGATTAAATCTCCTTAATGTCTTATCCTTTCCCTGGAAGACAAGAATTGCACATCTATAAATTAAGGATCTCTGCTTCTCACAAGAGAACAATAATATCCACAATGTAGTCATTAAAGAGTTTTGTTTAGGGGGAGATTTTTCTCTCGATAGTTTTCTTCTTTTATATTAGTTTTATCATATGCTTAGTTTAGTATATTTTTCTTTTGTCTGTCTGATTTGTCGTCTACCAAGCTTTGTACTGTTAGTTTTCACATGCACCATGTTATTTCGATCCCAACAAGAGGTATCAGAGCCAATGGTTCAGAGTCAACGGTTGAACAAGGTTGAAGACAAATTCAATGCGTGTTTAGATCGAGACGATAATGAAGATTTATTCAACATGCTACATGTGGCGATAAATTTACAACCACAATTGTATTCAAAACGCCTGCTGCTGCATCTTTATTAGAATAAAAATCTTTCTTACCCATATTTTGGCCGCTTTTAACCAATGCCAGTTTTAAGTCATGCCTACTTGTAACGCATGAGTTCCAATGCCAGTTTTAACTCACGCTTCTTTTTAATGCATGCGCTTCTTTGACCCCATGTTTATTCTTAACACGTGGGCTCCTTTCAACCCATACTTGGGCTTCTTTTAACCAATACCAAAATTTTCAACCTATACCGAGCAGCAGTGATGAAGATTATGTGAAGAAGGTGAATCAACTTTGTCAAGAAAATTCAAGCCAAGGGGAGATTGTTAGGATTTATCCTGAATTTCTAATCTATTATGACTCTCTTTCTTGAAGGAATGGAAAAAGACTCCTAAAAGGATTAAATCTCCTTAATATGTCTTATCCTTTTCTTGGAAGACGAGAATTGCACATCTATAAATTAAGGATCTCTGCTTCTCACAAGAGAACAAAAATATCCACAATGTAGTCATTAAAGAGTTTTGTTTAAGGGGAGATTTTTCTCTCGATAGTTTTCTTCTTTTATATTAGTTTTATCATATGCTTAGTTTAGTATATTTTTCTTTTGTCTGTCTGATTTATCGTCTACCAAGCTTTGTACTGTTAGTTTTCACATGCACCATGTTATTTCGATCCCAACATGACTGACATATAATACCAATGTACATAGTATACCTTTTGACTAAAGTTTACATGCTCGAACACTTATGTGTGTCCTTGGCGTGTCTATGTCATGTTTCAGGTAAAGGGATTTGTCACTAAAATGGAGGAATGTATGGGCGCTTGTGATTGCATTATCACTAAGGTTTGTCACTTGCTTTCTAGCTGTCTACTTCAATAAACCAAATAGAAAAGGGAGGATAAGATACCCCCTTCGCCTCAAAGTGAAAAAAGAAAAAAGAGTACTATAATTATTCTGGTTTTCTGCAGGCTGGGCCGGGGACTATTGCAGAAGCCGTGATTCGAGGACTGCCTATAATTCTTAATGATTACATTGCTGGACAGGTATATCGAGCATTCAGTATATTATTTGGTTCTTTCTTTAGGAGTTCCTTTTTCCTTTGCCTTCCGCGCATTCAGAATACCTTTTCTATGAGGTTCATCCGATTACTTGTGTCTTGCCAAGATCTTAATTAGATAATATTCCTTTCTTAAAACTTTCCATTTCAAATGTTAGTTCTCATTGCTCCAGCTACCTCTTTAAAAGCTGTACAAATGCGGAGGCACTTTACATCATGATGTTTGCTAATTTCTCTTAGTATCCCACGTCGCAGTTACCTTTTTTTTAAATCTCGGAACCCCACTACACTACACGTCTGATTGTTGTTTGTCTTGAGTTATCCTCTTAATCGTAACCCTCAAACTAATGATTATAATTGGTTTGTTGGTTTTATTTGGCTGATGGCATCCTTCTTAACGTTGCATCATCTTAATAATTAAGTTTGTAAATCTCTGTTAAACTTTTCACACACTGCTTTTGAATGCTTTGCATGGTGTTTATTAATGTTTTACTACAACCGCGCACTAACATAATTTGACTAAACGAACATCACCTCTTTTATCTAGGTTCATTTGTTTTGTCAATGCAGATGTTTCCTATTATGCTCAAGTCCGGAGTCTTTTCAACCTATTCTAATTTCTTATCCTCCATACGTTTGTTTTATCTACTGCAGGAAGCTGGAAACGTTCCATATGTTATCGAGAACGGATGTGGGAAATTCTCAAAGTCACCTAAAAAGATAGCCAATATAGTAGCTCAGTGGTTTGGTCCAAGACAAGATGAACTCAGAATAATGTCCCAAAATGCTCTAAGATTAGCAAGGCCAGATGCTGTATTTAAGATAGTCCATGACATGCATGAATTGGTCAGGCAAAGAAATTTTGAACCCCAGTGTTGTCCTGCTTAAATTAATTACATCAGCTGGTGAGAGGTAACAAGTATCCTGTGGAATAGTCGAGGTGGGCGCAAGCTGGCTCAGATGCCACAGTTATAAAAAAATAATTGCACCAACTCAATTTTGGCTCGTAGTAGATTGTACTATTGCCTTGATTTTCCTCTCCTTTTTTACTTTCTTGTTCTCTGTTTATTTATGTTCATTTGCCTAATAGTGTATTGAATCCAAGATAAACAAAATCTTGTGGTCAAATTCATTTTTAGATAATATATATTCCTGTCTCATGGGGATGTATCAAAGCTTTTCTCTTTTCTTTTCCTATTTCCTGCAAACTTGAATGTTGACAATAAAGAAAGCTCCCTAGAGCTTAAGGCAAAACTTGAATTAAACTGTTGAAGCAAATAAAAGTTGGCAAAGTCTGATATACTCCTCTTTAAGTCTGTAAATATTATGCTAAAGAAAAAGGTATTTTAGGAAAATCATATTGAGTTCAAGAAATTGAAAAAATCACATTCTAACAGAGGCTGTATGAAACTTTTGTCAATTTGTCAAAACATCTAAGCAGCAAGATTTTTGATACATATCACTTGGTATCAAATGAAAACTAAAAAAAAGCATATTCATTTGGTCTATCACTTACTATTGTTATGGACTTATGGTACACATCTTTTTGTGTACTAAACTCACTATGTAAAACTCCACTATATAAGTTCACTTACAAAATCAGTCACTGCCATTTAGGGAAGCCTTGAAGCAACGGTAAAATTGATTTTGTGTGACCTATAAGTCACGAGTTCGAGTTGTAGAAACAACTGTTAGTCCGCTAATGCTTCCATTAGGGTAGACTGTCTACGTCACACCCTCTTGGGGTGCGGTGCTTCCCTGAAACTTGCGTGAAGGCAGGACGCTTTGTACACCGGACTTTCCCATTAAAATAGTCCCTTAAAAATTGATGGAAAGTTAACTTTCATCCCTATTGTATTATTTTGCATATATGGCTCTTTAAATTTGCAAAAATAAGCACTTTTGGTCCCAACCGTAGGAACATTCAAAACGAGCTATTAAATATGAACGGAGATGTCATATATTTTTCCATGTGATTAGAGTAAAAATGGTCCCAAAAAAGATTTTGTTCTCCAATTTCAGCACTACAGACACAAAAACTAAAAGGTTCAGATAACGTTCACTCAAAAAATTGATAAAAGGTCTATTAGTAACAAAGTAATTCACAATTGGGGTAAAATTAAATTTTGACATGAAAACTTGATCATGATTATTATTTAGCTCGGGCAAGTAGACACATATATTATTTTCATTAGTTTTAAATGATCCAATTGGAAGTTCTATTGGGTGGATGAAAAATAGTATAACTTTTATAAACTAAAAGGATCATGTGTATTTAAGGTAATATTTCCTTAATAGGAAGTATTTTTAGCCACAAAAATGCTTTGACAGGTTTCAGACACAAGTTTCAAAAAGTTTGCAACCACACAAATGCTATGACTTTTTTAAGACCACATATCTTAAAAGTCTTCCCGCCTTTATCAACGTTTATGTCCAGTCAAACTAAGACAATCTTTTTGAAACAAAGGGAGTATATACATTTGATCCTAGTGTTTGAACTACAACTAGGTGCACTATGTATAAAAAAAAACTTGGTTAAAAGGTTATTTATATATAACTAGCATATAAAGACATTACACGGAAAAGTCATTGGTGGTGTACTGTAGACCCCTAGCGTAGCAATGTTTTGGAGTATTGTATCCACATTACAGCCCAAATCGTAACAATATCAGTTCCTGGGATGTCTACCCTAAATACATCATTGGCAAACATCGGAGGAACTGCTAGTATGCTAGATTTATTCAAAAAAACTGTCTTGGTTGCTTCCTTGGCTAAGGCATCTGCCACCCTATTCTGCTACCAGTAAGTGTGCTTCACCACGACCCTGTCCATCCTGCATATTAAGGACCTGCATTCACAAACTATACTATCATAAGTGAGATTACCTGTGATTAACATTTGTATAATTTCAGCGGTGTCGGTGTTGATGTCTAAAGGAACCAAATTATTTTGCTCAGCAAGTTGTATTCCTTTTAGGAGGGCCTTCTGTTCAGCCGAAAGTGTTGGTTGTGTGAGGGATATTCTTCATGAACCCAATTATCCAGTCCCAATTATGATTTCTGAATACTCCACCTATTCCTCCTATGCCTGGGTGCCCTTAGCTGCTCCATCCATATTCAGCTTGTAAGATCCTCTTCTGGGTGGCTCCCATTTGGTGGTGATTTGATGAGTTGTTTTGATGAAAAGCATTTTTTGTCAACACAAAGTATTCTATAGCTTTAGTGATGGTGTTGGTAGTGTTAATCTTATCTTTTTTGCTATTGAAAAGATTGTTGTTCCTGCATAGCCAGATATGCCAGAAACAAAAGGGGATGATGTTTTTCCATAGAATGTGGCTATTGAAGGACTTTTTCCTAATTGTATTTCAAGTTGATGGCCATTGTTGGGTTGAAAAGATGGAGTTCTGGTGTCTGTTTTCAATGGATGCTTTGGAAAATAATTCATTCCAGAAGTGTACTGCATTTGTACAGTCAAAGAAGATATGGTCGACTGTTTCTTCACAATTATGGCAGTAAGAGCATTGGACAGTTGACCCCAATTCTGTGGAGGTAGCCCCAGTAGGGAGTCTTTTGTGGTTAAGAAGCCATTTCTTTACTTTATTGGGTGCCTGGAGTTTCCAGATCCAATTGAAAGTTCCTTCTTCTTCTGTTCCCACACTGTTTTTAGTTTTGCTAGTAAAAGAGTAAGCAGAACTGTTAGTGAAGGAACCACTGGCAGTTAATCCCCAAATAAAGTTGTCATCTTTTGTGGAATTAGAGGGGATGAAGACAGAATTTATCAAGTTGAAGTATAAAAAAAAGTTAAACCGGGAGGACTCCTCCCTTTTTACATGCACGGAAATCCATCACGAAAGTTCACTAAAAAATTGTTATTGGAGCTAAATAGACTTAATCCTAACTTAAGGGATCTTTTGTTTTTTCTGTCAACTTAAGGGGTCATTCTCGGTTTAAAAACTCACAAAAAGCAGTCCTTCCACAATAGTTATACGGACTCATTTGACAATTCCCTCCATTTCCCTCTTCACTCCTTTCCCTTTCCCTTTCTCCTGAAAATTCAAAAAAAAGCCTCTCATTTCTGCCATTTTCGAGTAAAGAGCTAGAAATTGAGAAGAAAAAGAACAATGAGTCACCGTAATCTAAGTCAATATCACCATTTAGAGAACGAGCAACATCAATCAGTGGACGGGATTTTAACACTCTTCACTAAAGCCAACCATGACTTGACAACAGTCCAAAACAAGCTCGAAAAGGAATTTCAACAAGTCTACCCTGATAATGTCTGCAATTTACTCTTTTCAGATTCTATTGATTTTGATTTTTTGCTTCTTCTTGTTTTTGATATTTTTTCAATTTTTTGAATTTAAATTCTATGCATTAAAAGTATAGTTACACATCAAGTTACTTATTAGGTAATTTACAGGTAATATCTCGATAAACATTAATTAGTAATCTGATAAAAATAACTAACACAGGTTAAAAGTTATTGATATTGTAAAAAAATAATTTGCACTGTCAGTGATATAACTTAAATGCTTTTGCTCTTTCCAGTTTTTCTGGGTTTTGATTTTTTGTCTTTTTGTTTTGCTATTTTTTTAGCTTAAATTCTATGTAATGCCGACCCTATTGCATTGCTGATGCTATTCCTTGTTGTTTTATTTTTACTATTCCTTGAGCCGATGGTCTATCGGAAACAACCTCTCTACCTTTATAGGGTAGGGTAGGGGTAAGGTCCGCATATACACTACCCTCCCCATACTCAACTTATGGGATTAAATTGGTTTTTCTTTTTTTTTTTTTTTTTTTTTTTGTTGTTGTTCTAATGCCGGTTGTAAAAAAATAGTTACTCATTAGGTCATTTATTAGGTACTAATTTATAGGTAAATGTCTTGATAAACATTAATTGATAGTCTGGTAAAAATAATAAATAATTTGTTAGAACATGTTAAAATTTAGCATATTCTACATTGTCAGTCTATATAACTTAAATACTTTTGTTTGGTTCCAGGCAAACCCCATGAAGCTAGTTTCGAGGATTAAGAAAGTTCAAGATGAAATGTCCACCTTGAAGGAGCAGTGCCGTGAGTTACTTGCAGCTAAACAGGTATTGATTGATTATAACTACTACGCCTCAACCATTGGCGAAACCAGGAGTTCCGCTAAAAATGTTCAAATTTAATATATATCTATAAAATTAATTTTTTCCTATATATTGAGTATAATTTTCTCTTTTGTGCCTTATAATTTTTTGATGAAAGGTGTTTAACTGATCACCCTTAAGTCTACGTGGCACTGCTCAACCCCAACCTAGTTGGGGTCAATTATATGAATTATTTATATCCATTCCACTGTATTTTGGTCCATCTTCTTTCGGTATTTATTAATTTGTGTTTCGAGACAGGCTAACATATGTATGTATACTAATGTGCGAGTGTATTATTCTTTTTTGCTTTGGGACTTTAATATTATTTCAAATTCTTGTATTCAGATAGTGCAAGTACGGAAATGTGTGTTTGGCCCACGTCACGAGTTCGAGCCCTGCTACGGAAAAAAGTCTGGTATTTAAGTGGAGAAGGGTAGAGGGGCGGGCTCATTAACCACCGAGTTTGACTCAAGATTTTTCGGTTATCAAAATAATAATGAAATGTAAGAAGAAATAAGCCAGGTTGTTTGAAACATCAAATGAAGGATATGTTAGTTGATTACAGTCAAGTGAAAGAACTATATTTCGGTATTGAAATAATTTGTGATAAATAACTCGAGAATGCGATATTTTGGTGATTAAACAAACTCCAGTGTAAAATTTCAAAAACATGCTCGCTGAGAAAAAAGGAAAAATAGAATGTTTCAAGACTGATTATGTTGAGACTACCGCACATAGATCCCTTGTTTGCGTTGATGTATCGTGTCGTAGGGGTGTGACATGAGTAGAGATACATCGCGCATGGTCTTCACTGCACTAAAAATTAGCAAAAGAACAACACGTAACTGTACCGGATACTTCTCATGTATATACCCATGAACGAGCCCATCTAACATAGAATTGAGATTGCTAGTTGTTTTTCTTTTTTGATATAAAGAATTAGAATAACATAGGTTAGCAATGAGATAGAAATAAGGAGAACCTGGTTGTTTTGAATCAAATAACAAAGGCCGCATCTCCTATTTTGTTGCTGTAGTCCTCTTCTTTTCTTGTCCACCATTAGACTGGATTTCTTTCTCTTTCTCCCCTGTTTTTCAAAATACCTAAGGCTTTCTCATGGTTCTTTACTCGACCAAAGTTTACTGGTGACTTTCTCGCCTGCTGAAGTCAACTACACTGGACAAAATTTTCTGAGTTCTTGAGTTCCTTATGGAAACTGAAATCTGCTTACCTATATGGTAAATATAAAAGATGATTGCTGCCCGTTTCTCCATCCAAGTGGTTCTATTGCCTGCCAAAATTTAAAACTTGTTTGCGTTATTGCTTGGGCTTCGTGGATATGGTGTTTGGAAGCTATATAATCAGGTAGTTAGTAATAACTACTTTGAATCCATACATCAACTAGTCCTGGTCAGTAATTCTCCAAGTTTCACTTCCATATTATTGTAGAATCTATTGAAATTTGATTGTTGTTGATAACTATGGAGGACATTATATAAGGTTTCACTAAGCCAATAGGTATCATTGGCTCTTGACTTAAAGTTGATTTTGAACTTAGTAAGTTGTTTTATGATGTTTGTCTGCTCTTGCCTTCTGCAAAAGCGAAAGAAAAAAGAAACGGAAGATGTGTGGCATGTTGTTGGTACCAGAATGTGTAAGCTAGACTGCTTTGTTACTGCATCAATATTCAATGCATGTATTAATTGTTGTCTTTGTGGAAATGCCACTACTCTGATGATGAAGTTCTGTAATTACTATGTTTTCGGAAGTAATGGACCATGTTGATGTCAAGCTCAGTGACATCTGTTAAGTGTGTGACAATGAGAAAGCGTAAAGGATATTCAGGGAGAAACAAATGCGCAAACTTATTCGGGCAAACATGAGTGAAGATTTCATATGATGCTGAAGTTTCGTCCTTCAAAAAAATGAAGTCTATGTTGATATGAAGTAGAAATTTTACAGCTGAATGCATTGAGTATCTGAAACTTAAAGTTGATATTTATGGAGCTTAATTTTGTCATTACAAAACTTTGAATACTTGTACTGACTGCTGAAGATTGACACTTAGCATGTCTTGACCCGCAGCAGCTGAATGCCTTATGATAGAATCCATGAAAAAAGCTGTTGAATTTTTTTTTTCTAAAAATAGGAAGCATAAATTTTGTTTTCAGGCCATGAATTTAGTTATCCTTTACCTTTCAAGAGTCTGTATATAGTGTTCGTATAGCTTTTCTGTACTTTAGAAGTTGCTATAGTTGGGACCAAGACTTCGTGGTTATTAGTAGCAAATAGGCGTCCAGTCACCTCTTTCTTTATCATAAATGTTTCTTTTACTGTGCTGTACTGGGATTTAAGAACTTTTATGCTGGTCACACTATAAACAGGATTTGATTGATAAAGCTCGGGGAACCTTAGTTGGAAACAGGTCGTTGCTGCAAAGATTGCAATTATCTACCGGTGTTCCTATCATCAGTGATTCTGATGATCCATCATATGCTAGCTTCAACCAGGTAACTTGATTTTGCAGCATCATTCTATAAGGGTTATTGTTGAGGGGCAGCCCAGTGCACAAGACATCCCGTGTTCATGTAGGGTCCGGGGAAGGACCGCACCCCAAAGGGTGTAACGTAGACAGTCTATCCTAATGCAAGCATTAGTGGCTGCTTTCAGGGCCCGAACCCGTGACCTATAGGTCACACGGAGATAACTTTATCGTTCCTCCAAGGCTCTCCTTCTCCATAAGGGTTATTATAGTTCCTAGATATATGAAGTGTTTAAAGATTCCTTCTCCCACCCAACCACAACCATTATATCTTGAAATATAGAATGTTTGAGTTGGAGTGAGTGTATAATATATATGATAAATTTCTCCAAGAGACGGCTTTCTAAGGCTTTCAGATGAAAAATGATTTTCATCTCACATCATTCTTTATTTATCATATTCCTAGGTTTTACTCCACTTTTTGAGAAAAATTATTGCAATTTTATTGACTTCTTCTTGATTGTGGCAAGGTTGCAAAAATCCAAATAGTGTCTAGAGAATATGCACCATTTTCCAGCAGGCAACCAAAGATTAATCTGAAGGGCAAGATTCCTGATTTAGTTGCCACTTGCCATGGCATTTAAGTGCTTGCTGTGGTGGCTATAGTTGCCCTGCTACAGTTTCCCCTCCCCTACCTCCTTTCTTGGTGTTTCGGATCACACACACACACACTCTCTCTCTCTCTCTCTCCAAATTTTTCTTTATTCTTGATGTGCAGGTCATCAACGAATGGACAACTCAAGTCAGATCAAGAACAGGTGCAGTATCATAATGGCAATTTCATAACTTGTATGTTCAAATTGTAACACTTGACTGGCGTAGAACTTATCCTGCACCGAGGGTCTGTTGGAAACAACCTCTTTATCCTCACAAGGTAGGGGTAAGGTCTGCCTACACACTACCCTCTCCAGACCCCACGATAATACTAGGTATGTTGTTGTTGGCGTAGAACTTATGTTTCCTGCATAAAGAAAACATGTAAATGAAAGAGAGGTACATATTTGGGGTAAATATGTGTCTGCTGGTCCTGTTGTGACTGTGTCCGATAAGCATTTTGACCATAATTGAAGCTTATAAGCAGCACATTCTTTTTCCTTCTTCTCATCACGACTAGCCCATTGATGAACCTCCGTAACTAATGGTTTGTTAAATCTTCTTTCTAATAGGCTTTTACTCCTGCACTGCATTGTCAATTTCCGGGTAGCTGTGATCAGTACCTTGGAGCATTTTCGGCATCTAAACTGGATTGCTGAAATTAATAAATGTGGGGGGTTGGGGTTTGTGTGTGTGTGTGTGTGTGGGGGGGGGGGGGGGTTGGAGGTGACAACTTACTATGAGTACACACTTATTGAAGAATAGTTCAAAATGGAAGCAAAAGATCCATATATGCAATACAAACTAGTGAAATTAAAACTTAGTTGTTGCTAGACTTACATTATGTCCTGCTAGGGATAAGTGTGAGATTTAAAGAATCTTTAGTTTTTGAGAAACCCTAATTTGTCTTGAAAGACCATTATTCATTTAGCCAACCTTAATTAGTTTGGATTAAGGCATAGCGTGCTGGTTTTTTTTATTTTATTTTATGGTAACGAACTTAATTTCATTAATCACCAAAGCAATCAGTTACAAATCCATAGCTAAGCCAACAAAGATCAGTTACAAATCCATAGCTAAGCCAACAAAGCTAGCTATCTCAATACGAAAAAAACATAGCAAACTACCTACTTCCTACTTTGATCATATTAGAAGACATGACACTGTAATTGAGCTTTGATCCTAGGGGGTGCCCGAACACAGCAAATGTAAGCTATCTCCTTTGCAATGTTTCCATGTTGCCTACTTCTTTGTTCGAATATTCGTAAGTTCCTCTCAATCCAAATATGGTGAATAGCCTCTGCATAGACAAGTTTGAAGATCATTGCTTGTTGGGATTTTCCTTTTGAACACTTGATGACCCAACCTCTTGTGGTAGGCTCGTGTAACTGTATCCAATGGTACAGCTCTGCATATCTGCAGTGTACAAACAAGTGCTCTTTTGTTTCTTTCCATTCTTGACATAAGGCACACTGTGTATTCACATGTATACCCCATTTACTTAACCTATCGGTTGTCAGTAGTCTTCCCTACAGCAATAGCCACATTGTGAATTTTGCTTTTGGTCGTGCAACATTGTTGAACAGGATGCTTTTCCATTCAACCCTTGCATAGTCACCAAGCAGATGGAAGTATATGTGCCTGATTAGGCTCTTCTTAGGTGTCTATGCAAGTATAATATTCTCTAGGGAACCTCTAGCTTCAAATATCTTCCTAACCATCCAGCAAGCCTGTTGAGGGATCGGGATAATGTTGAATTGCTGATTTTTGATGTAGTAGGTATGAATCCATCTGATCCATAGCTTATCTTCCTTGTGAGCCAAATCCCAGCATACTTTAGCTGTAGCAGCTTTGTTGCAGATTTGCAGATTTGTAAGGTTCAGCCCACCTCCAGCTTTGGGTAGACATACCTTATCCTAGGCTAGTAAAGCTTTCTTTGTGATCACATTGGTACCTGACCACACATACGATCTGCATATACCTTCAATGACCTTGATCACCTTGGCAGGGATAATGAAAAGTTGAGCCCAGAAAGCTTGTATTCCAAACAAAACACTTTGGAATAGCTGAACTCTGCCAGCATATGAGAGCTTCCTTGCAGGCCATGAGGTTATTTTTTATGCCATCTTGTCTATCAAAGGTTGCCATTGCATGATACTCAATTTCTTGGTAGATAGAGGAACTCCCAAATATTTGAAAGGCAGGTCTCCTGTGGTGAAACCCAAGTGCTGTAAGATCTGCTGTTGCACTGTTGTTGATACTCCTCCAAAGTATACTGCACTTTTACTTTGGTTAGCCTGTAGCCCAGATTCTTTTGTAAACTGTAGGAATTTATGAGCTATTGCAGCTACTGACTTCACATCCCTTCTAGCAAATAGTAAGAGGTCATCAGCAACATAAGTGAATAATCTTGAGCCTTGAACACCTGGGGTGATAGTTGTACTCTTTGTTTGCCTTAAGATCATGTAAGCTTCTACTCAAATACTCCATAACAATTGCAAAAAGAAAAGGTGACATTGGATCACCTTGTCTGAGGCCCTTGGCAGCATTGAATGGTACTGAATATTCTCCATTAACTATGACAGAATAATTGACAGTCTCTATGCATTCCATATCCCATGAGATGAACAATTTAGGAAATCCTTGCTCTTCCATAACCTGCTTCAAGTAGGGCCATTCCACAAAATCATAGGCCTTCTAAAGATCTATCTTAATCATGCATCTGGGGGAGATGTGTTTCCTAGAATAGGCTTTGAACTTATGTGCTAAAATGACATTGTCAGATATCCTCCTACCAGGTATAAAGCCAGCCTGTGCTTCACTAATTACAGTAGAGATAACAACTTGAATTCTAGCAGCTAGGATTTTGGAAATTATCTTATAAAGCACTGTGCAACATGCAATTGCCTAAATTCTTTAATTGTTTTAAGTTTGCCGGTCTTGGGAACTAAGGTGATAGCTGTACAATTGATTGCTCTGTATAGCTTCCCAGTGGCAAAGAAATCCATAACAGCTGCTGTAACTTCTTGGTGAATGACCTTCCAATGCCTTCTTGAAAAAATAAGCATTGAATCCATCAACACCAAGGGCTTTGTCATCACCAAATGACATTAGTCCATCATAAACTTCTTGTTTAGTGACATCTTGACATAGTATAATCCTCTGTTGCTGTGACAGTATTGGTCCTTTTTGCATTATTTCCTTTTCTATTGTTGGTAGGCTGTGCGCTGCAGATCCCATCAATGATTTATAAAAACTCACTATTTCATTAGTGATATCTTCAGGTTCAGATAATTTGTCTTCAGTAAGAGAAGTAAGCTCAATTATCTGTTTCCTCTGCTGCCTTTCCTTTATACTGCTGCAAAATACTTTGAATTTGAGTCTCCTAGCTTGATCCACTTTGCTCTAGCTTTTTGTTTCAAGGCACCTTCCTCCATCAAATCCCATTTCTCAAGGTTTTGTATTATTGTCTCTTTTCCACTAATAACTCATCTGTACATTGTGTAGAGATTTGCCCCTGTATGACAGTACGCTCTGCTCTTACTCTTTCTATCTTTTGTTTAATGAACTTGAATTCCTCATTATTCAACTTCCTTAGCACAAGTCTGAGTGCCTTCAATTTTAACCAGATATTTTGCATCTTCTTGCTTCTGAGTCTCTTGCCCCATCCCTGCTTCACAATGGATAAGAAATCTTCATGATCTGCCCATACATTGAAGAACTTAAAAGGTGCTTTCCCAGTCCACTATTTGATTGTTAACTTCATGCACATAGGAGAGTGATCTGAGATATAAGGCAGCCCATACTCAGTACAAATGTGTCCCCATTTCATCGTCCAATCATAGTTCCCAAACATTCTATCAGTTCTACTCCATATTTTGTCAGCTCCCGATTGATTATTAGACCATGTATAATATTCTCCTTCCCAAGTCAATTCATTGAGACCTAGTGTTTGTACACAATTTGCATAGTCTCTATTCTCTGTCGCATTAACTGGATTTCCATAAAGTCTGTCCTGTGAGTATAAAACTGAATTGAAATCTCCTCCAGTTGTTCCCACCGATGTTCTCTTTTCTACAGTATTGTATGCATACACAACTGTCACTAAGCAATCAATATCATCATCAATCCCTTTAACTGAACAATGAATTAGTTGTGCTTCTGCTCTCAGCAAAGTAATTGTATAGTAACTTGAATCCCATAGCAATCATATTCTTCCATTAACAGCATAATTGTCGTTATGAAGAGTTTCCCAGCCAGGGGCAATATGACACCGTACCTTTCTTGCATTATGTTCTTTCACCCTTGTTTCACCCTTGTTTCTACTATACCTGCTAGTCTAATATTATTAATTTTCAGGTAGTTCTTCAATTCTTTCTGGTTATACCACTTGTTCACACCCCTGATATTCCAGAAAAGCCAGGTCATTAATTGGTTTGTTTAACCCCTCCTCGATCATGAGGCAGGGAAAGGCTTGCACTATGACCCCTTTTAGTCTACAAAACCTTAGTTCTGCTTGTGGAAGTTGGTAGCATAGGAAAATTTGTCAAGTTCATTTCTGGGCTGGCCACTTCCTAGTCTTTACCTTTTTGCATCGACTCTTGCCTCACTGTTGTATTTGCTTCTGAGATTGGACAATTCTTTTGGGCTATCCTTTGGTCACTGCTTTGACTATGGTGTTGCATATTAGGGGCCTGAGGTTGTTCTTCATTAGCAGCCTCTGCATTCACCACAGGACCCTTGGTTCTCTATTCATAGGTAACTTTTCTGGCCTCTCTTCTTCTTCTAGGTTGTTCTACATGTTGTGGTTTAGGGACTTGCTGGTTAGCACATGTGTGTCCAATAGATTGGCACTTGTCACAGTACACCAACTGTTGTTGAAATTTCTTGCCTCTTGGATCCATGATGGTGACTTCTGTTGGTAGAGTTTTAGTCACATTAGCTGCTACCATCATTCTTGCATATGATATTCGTGTTTGCTTTGTAGTGCACTCATCGGCAAACAGTGGCTTCCCAATTGCACTAGCTATTTTGCTTAACGACTCACTTCCCCAGCAATTCATTGGCAAATTAGGTAAGACAACCCATAAGGGAATTTCTGTGAGAAACTCCTTGCTCAGATCAAAATCAGTCGTCCAAGGCTCCAAGATGATTGGTCTATTACTATTAGTGTGAGAGCCAGCATAGAAGATTCTGTGCATATCCTCCATTGACTGAAACTTGATGACATAGTACCCCTCATCATGCAAAAATAATTCTGGTTCTGCAACATCCAACCAGTGTTGATCAATGTACCTCTTCATTGCATTGTATCCTGGATTACTTCCAATGATGTAGGCAATCAAAGCACAGCTCCATTTCTCCTCTTCTTTTTCAACATCTTCATTTCCAATTGAACAACTGTCTGCCCATCAACAATTTGAGGGGGGATGTATCGTAATGCCATTCCATGAGTTGCGACCTTGTTCTGTTGAAAAAGATTTGCCCGTGGTTTTGGTCCTGCAACAACAGTAGGTTCTATTGTTTCATTAGCTTTCACCTGGGGGTTCTCACTACCAATCGTGCCTAAATTGGTACTAAGCTTTTCAATTTTGTTCAAATTATCCTCCTCATGAGTGCTTTCTTGATTTGGGTCCTCACTGTTCCTCCTCTCTAAATTAGGGTTGTCAATGGTTACTGTTCCATTGCTTTCCCCATTAGGGTTGTCAATGGTTACTGTTCCATTGCCTTTCCCATTAGATTTGCCTTTACTTAGCTGAGTCAATTGACAATTTGAAGTTGAGCCACTGAGATTGAGCTTCTTACTTGCCCCAGTATCTCTCGAAGATGAATCAATTTCCATTGAGATCTTAGCTATCGATTGCATCTCCGGTGTCACCATTGCATGTTCCTGCGTTGAATTCATCTTTCCCGCTTGCGTCTTAGAGCTTACTGTACTTCCAAAAGCTATAACAGGTGTTCGTTTTGGTCTTCCTCGCGCACGACCTCTCCCTTTCCCCATGGCGGCCACGCTGGCGTATGTTTATCTAACGTGTGCTGTGAGCATGAGAGAAGAGAGAAATTGATGTGACTCTATTGTTATAAATCGTGCTGGTTTTTCTTTATTTCCTTGAGTGCTTCCCGCCCTGGAAGGGAAGTAGGTGGCTTTGCAGATTGTAAAACACATGCATGGTTTAAATTAATTTGCTAATTTGGATTTTCTTTTCACGAGATGTTACTCGATGATCAACAACAGAAGATTGGAACTCATTTGAACAATACCAATGATCATTATCATTGGTTTAAGTAGGCGTTTACTTGATAGGATAATGTATTTTTTCCTGAGTAACTTCTCCATTATGCAGAGGATGAGAGCCTTGAGTCGGGGGAAGATATCAATCAGATGCTGTTTTCAGCAATTGTCCATGGCAACTGAGAGGTCATGCAACCTCTGCATTAGAAAGATGCTTGATGTTAGAATTGGAGATTTTGCAATGGTTTCTTGGGATATTCATTCTTGTATCTTTTATTTCTTTAAGTTTACAAAGTTGCCCTTTCTTGCTATTTCAGAAAGGAATTAGTAACATCAGATAACTTTCCTTTGTTACAAGAAGGTAAAAAGATTATACTCCAATACATGTTAGAGATTGGTTATGAAGCATGAGTTGCCTGAGCAGGGTAAATGGGTACTTCGTTTTGAATTTGGCGTAGTTGTTGGTTTTGTTCAGAGTTTGACCAAATGCATTCTGGTGTAACAACCTCCCTGTCAAATATATAAAAACAAATTAACAATGAGAAAAAAGAAAAGGTGAGATGTAAAATGTTTGGTAGAGATTATAAATGTTAGAAATAACTTCCAACTTCTTTTCCTTACTGTCAAGTAATTATTCTTTCTGTCATAGCTTTCAATGTTATTAAATGAGAAATGTCTCAAGTCCTTGCACTTATTTTCCTACGTGGTCGAAGACAAGATGGAAAAACCATCACAAGAACCTTAGCACTCGTTTGGTTGGTGGGGTAAGGAATGGAAAATCTTGGAATTTGATGCGAGATTATTTTATCTCGTGTTTGGTTGAATTTTTGAATCCGAGATTAGCAATATCGGGATTAATTTATATAACAATTGTGGTATTATTCTATCCTACATCGAGGATGGGATAATAATACGGGTATTACTTAATTCCGGGAAAAAACACTATAACAACAAAGATGTCCTTTGAAATAGGCTCTTCCCCCAAAGTTCTTTAAAAAATTTAAGGTTAAATTTAGAAATAAAAATTTATCTTATCTAGTATACACCAAACACAATTTTACATTATGCCCTGTATATCCCCTTTTTAGTCAATAAATCAAACGTATTCCAATAACAATATATCCATTAATAATTTCGTCATTGTTTAATTCCCGTATTATTATCCTAGGGTTCCCGGACCACAATCTTTTTAATTTATAGTATTATAAAAGGAAATTACTTTATACATGAAACACTTTTTCTATAAACAATTATCTAATAGAGTAAGTAATTATTCTTAACTAACTTTCAAGTTTAATTCTTGCAGATGAATTTGATAGCAAGCTAGATAACCCTTATATTGTAGAATACAAGGATGCATGGGTAGAGAAGGTACAATTATAAACATTGTGAATCTTTTGAGGGACTGAATCTTTTTAGGGCCGTTGTTATTGTTTAGAGTTTAGCACTCATTGATCAAGATTACACTCACCTAGTACAAGTATAAGTCGGATATATATATATATATATATATATATATATATATATATATATATATATATATATATATATATATATATATATATATATATATATAAGTTTTGCTAACCTATTACATAATTGTAGGAGGTTAGCATTGTATAGGAGGTTATCAACCATATCAGTAGATTTTCACACCCCTCGGAATGGTCTTATTAATACTAAATGAAATAACATGCCTTACCGTATCAATAATAAACTTTTATTTCCGACACATTTGGCACATTTGGATTGCTCGTAACAATCACAACTTTAATCGCACACAACACCATCTATCCACTAAATTAATCACCAATCAAGCGCTGGAATTTACTTACTTAGCAACAAACATGGAAAAAAATTTCTTTCCTATAATGCAGCCTATAAAATGGATACCCCCAAAACCAAACTACTATAAATTAGATACTGATGGCTGCATCATCAGTAACTCATAAAGCAGGTATAGGGGGACTCATACGCGGCTCAAATAGAAATTGGATTATAGGATTTGCAGGTAACTTTGACACTGCAACCATCATCCATGCAGAACTACAAGCCCTCTTTCAAGGGCTGGAATAGGCAACTTCTCGCAATTTGATTCCCCTGGAAATAAACGTCGGTGCATCAAAGGTATTAACCCTGTTAAAAAATGATAATGTCGTTTATACTAATCTAATTGCTGACTGCAGGCACCTCCCGGACCAAATGCATAGTGTCACAATTGCACATACCTACAGAGAGGGAAATGAGGTGGCTGATCGTTTGGCTAAGGCTAGATACACCATGGAAGCTGTTGCAAAACCTATTGTTTTTGAAGAGCCACCGGATATTGTCAACACCTTTTTGCAAATGGATCAAGCAGGAGCTGTACGATATAGGAGGACGACGTGTAGACCAGCGGAACAAGCTATGGACATGGAACAAAACACTTTTTTGATCTATGATGATGAACATGCAACCACAACAACCAATGGCGCCAATATTGTAGAAAACTCCATTGGGATAAGTAGTATCCATCAATGTAATAGACAACTATCAAACAACTATAATGGCGATGCACATGCATCACTCTCTCTGTAGTAATTTTTCGTTAAATTTTATGCAATATTATCTTTCTCACCAAAAAAAAATATATATACACTTTTGAGTCCAAAATACCCCTAGCAATCTCCAATCACGCTCCAATTAAATGTAGGGACTCTTTTGTCTTTACAAAAGTTGCCTTTTCTTCTCTACAATTTCCGTCCAAACACCTTCCACTTCTTCTGCGCAATTCCTAGTATATCCATGAAGAAAGAATCACACCCATCTAAATCACAGTTCCAAACCCAGTTAGGTAACCAAAAAAGTGAGAGATAAATTGACGATGAGATGAATCCATTTCCATCAAGATCAATCCTATAAAAATGTAAGAAAGTTTCAGATTACAACCAATTTTATTGTTTCAGTTTCAGATTATAACAATGAAATTGGTTAGCTTTATTTTACCTCTTGATTTCTGGGTTTATATTTCAGAACAATGAAGTTGGTTAGATTTGGTTTTACTTTTGTTTGCTGGGTTTACAAGCTTAAGAAGATCAGAAGCGTCACTCAAAGAAATTGGCTAGATTTGGCTTAACTTTTGATGGCTGAATTAAATAATAGATATGTTGAAAATCTCATAAACAACAATACGTTATTTTTTGAGATTTGTGTCTAGTTTTTGGAGCTTCTTTGGAAGGATGAGGAGTTAAAAATATGTTAATCCCTTCTGAAAGTGGGTTAGTTTTTGGATTAATGTTAATGAAATTTTTTGTTAATCCCTACTGAAAATGAAAATGGAGCCAAATTTAATATCCTTGAATGATTCCGATGCTGGATTGAAAGGGTGAAGAAGAAGATTGAACAAGGAAATGACAAAAACCCCCAATTAGTTCATATGTTGTTGATGTGATGCTAGGGGTATTTTGGAGAACTCAAAAGTGTATAATAGTAGGTTAGCAAAACTATATATATATATATAATAAAAGGAGTTAAGTGTTGTGTTAAGACTAATTGGGTAGTGCGTATATATAGAAATTTCTTTTTCTGTGAATTATTGCCTCCTCTTTTAATGATAATCCTCATCGATCATTATGTCCTCCTAAAATTCTAATAATAGCATTTTGTTGAAATGCATTTTGACTTTTCATCCTTTTGCCATTTTATAGTTATTACTATAACGTCCACCATGGCTATTATAATAAAATAAGATCAGAAACCAAACATTGCAAATGAAGTCCAACCAACAAATACAATTGTTACAACAAAGCCTATTTTCTTCTCATACAATGGAGAAATGGGCAAATGAAGGCCGCCACAACATTCTTAACAAGTTACTGGATCGATGTAGTACATTATACATCTGCTCGCCGGCAGCAGAGGGCTTTTTGGTCTCCCCGTATAACTTGATAAATCATAAGAAAAGAAGAAATCGAGTTAACTCTCCTTGACAAATAAGTAACCAGCTAATTCACACTACCTCTTCCATCATGTTTATTTAACAGAGGTAGATTCAGAATTTGAATATTATGGGTTCGAGTTCGAAATTACGCTACAACCCATTTGGCTTAATGAGTTTTTAATCTAATATTTATACTTATTTAGTGGAATTCTTAACATATACACAAAATATGAGCTAAAGTTATTTGGTTAAGTAACCTTCTACATTTGCCCTTGAGGTGTTCAAAGTTTACTCTGTTGAGGGTATAATTAGCATTTTATTATGGCCAAAGTTTTCTTGTTGTTCTTGTCTGCATTATTGCATATTAATGGATAGACATTCACCAGCACAATTAAAGGAACAAAAAGAAGAAGAAGATGAATTTCATCTCACGCCTATCTGCCAAAAAATAGAAAGCGGAAATAATAAAGAAAGTGGCTTCGCCCGGACTCGAACCGGAGACCTTCAGTGTGTTAGACTGACGTGATAACCAACTACACCACGAAACCTGATTACTTCGTTTTGTCCTTATTTAATATTAGTATATGAATACAATTTAAAATACATTTAGCTGTTACTTAGTAATTAATACTTCCTCCATTCCAATTCAAGAAAAATATTAAGACCTTTGAAACTTGTAATTTTGAATATACCATAAGGTTTGTATAGCTATAAAACTTTTAAAACTTGTGATCTTAAACATGTCATAACATTTATATGGGAATACAAATTTCTCGTGAAGGGTAAAATAGGAAGTGTAAAATTATTTGTTTCCAAGTTCCAACTATAGAAGTATGTTATTCTTTTTTGAGTAGATTATAGGAAATAGTGTCACATAAACTGAAGTAGAAGGAGTATTTGTCAGAGCAAAAAAAACAAGAATGAAGAAAGAATTTAAATAGATAAAAGAGGGTCTTCTCTAGATTTGGACTATAAATTGCAGGAAGCAATCAAGAACATTTGAATGCAACTTTTTAACTGCCACAACTACTACATTAATGTTTGTCTATTTGACCAGCCACCATTTTTTTTTTGGATTGTAATTAGAAGTCAAATGGACATGGGGGTCTACAATTGGAAAGAAAAAATTGAGTATATAAAATGTTAAGTGTTATAACTGCGATTTAAAATGAACAATCTAAAGCAATCTTTGAACCATTTTTATCACTATACACAAGAAGTCTCCCTTGTGTTTGCTTGTCTCAACCGTCTATATATCCAAATAGTTATGGTCTACGCAGAGCTGCTTACATCACACCCCCTTGGAGTACGACCCATTCTCGACCCTGCGTAAACGCGGATACTTTGTGCATCGGGGTTGCCCTTTTTTTATTTTATAGAGGTGGCGTGACACTTTCCTTAGGCCAGGATTCTTATTTATCTAGTACATGTTATTAGATTCGGAAAAAATCCAAATATGCCCTTGTACAATACGAAATTGAGCACATTTGCTCTTCGTTAATACTTTAGCCCATATATGCCCTTTTTGAAACGGAATCCACCCAAACTAATTAGCTTTTTCGTGAATTGTACTAAAATGCATTGCAAAAACTATTTCCTTTTTATTAGTACTTTTTTTTCTTTAACTTTCTCTCTTCTTTTTTCTTTTCTTCTCTTTTTTTTCCTTTTTCTTTCTCCCATATCCGAGTTCCTCCATTGCTGATGCCTTTTCCATTTTCTTCACCAATTTAACTTGACAAAACTCATGAATTCCTGCTAATCTTACTATCACAAACCCCACACGTTCTTCTGGCCTGAAGGAGAGAAATTTTTTCGGTGGTGTTAATTAGGTGAAGGTAGGTATGGTTATTCAGATTTTGAAGGTCTTGTTCGCTTCAGATTTGAAGCTACACGGTGAACAACACCTTCAAAATCTGAATAACCATATCCTACCTTCACCAAATTAACACCACCAAAAAAATTTCTCCAACAATTTTCATCTCCTTCTTTTCAGAAGAACTAGAGCCTTCTCGCTTGGAAGGTTTTGGTGGTGTAGGTTTGATTTTTAGGAATAAAATCACGTGAAATTGGTGACGGTAATGGAGAAGGCATCGGCAATGAAGGAAATCGGATATGGGAGAAAGAAAAAGGAAAAAAAAAAGAGAAGAAAAGAAAAGAGAAAGGTAAAGAAAAAAAATATTAATAAAAAGGAGAAAGTGTTTGTAATACACTTTAATACAATTAAGGAAAGAGCTCATTAGTTTGCGTGGATTCCGTTTCGAAAAGAGCATATATGGACCAACTATATGATGGTAAAGGCATATATGGATAATTATGTGACGGTAAGGACATATATGGGCTAAAGTACTAACAAAGGACAAATGTGCTCAATTTCGTATGGTACAAGGGCATATTTGGACCTTCTTCGTATTAGATTTTTGCCCTTTTTCTCTTCACCCCTTTCCTACATTTAATCTCTTTCAGTTTTTACATAATGTTTCAGTTATGTATTAAGTACTAATTTTGAAACTATTTGATATACATTGCCATTATGTATGGGACTGAGTGTTGGCCTGTTAAGAACTCACATATCCAAAAGATGAAAGTAGCAGAAATGAGGATGTTGAGGTGGATGTGCGGGCACACTAGGATGGATAAGATTAGGAATGATGATATTCGGGAGAAGGTGCACGTGGCTCCCATTGATGACAAGATGCGGGAAGCGAGGCTCAGATGGTTCGGGCATGCACAGAGGAGAAGCCCAGATGCTCCAGTAAGGAGGTGTGAGCGGCTGGTTGTGGAAGGCACGAGAAGAGGTAGAGGGCGGCCTAAGAAGTATTGGGGAGAGGTGATCAGGCAGGATATGGCGAGACTTCAGATTTCCGAGGACATGACACTTGATAGGAAGTTGTGGAGGTCGAGTATTACGGTTGTAGGCTAGAAGGTAGTTGAGTCTTGCGTTACTTTGTACCTTTGTGAGCCTAGTCCGGTAGGGTTTTGTCTAAGAGAGCTAGGGGCAATGTCGTGTCTTACTATTTTCTTTTTCGACGTTGGATCCATTTACTAGCCACCATTTTTGCTTTGCATTTTTCTTCTGCATTTTATGTTCCTATTTTTCCTATGATCTCCGTGATGAATCTAATATCCTCTCCTTTTATCTTCTTTTTATTATTTTGAGCCGAGGGTCTTTCGGAAACAGCCTCTCTACCCCTTCGGACTAGGGATAAGGTCTGCCTACACACTACCCTCCCCAAACCCCACTTGTGGAATTTTGCTGTTGTTGTTGTTGTATTGTTGACTTATACATATTTATGGATTCAATAGTAAAAACTTTCCTTTTGTCACAAGAATGTAAAAATATTATACTCCAATACATGTTAGAGAATGGTTATGAAGCATGAGTTGCTTGAGCAGGGTAACACTCCTTTCTGAATGGGTACCTCATTTTGAATTTGGCGTAGTTAGTGGTTTTATTGAGAAATTAGGAAAAGTAGATAAAGTGCTGACCAACTATATGTTGTTTGAATTTTCAGTTTAATCTCTATGTTTGGTAGTAGATTATTTGTCTAAATTACATGCACCTGCACCTAAGTTTGCAAATTATTTAGAGTGTTACTGCCTTTCCTTCAACGTGTTAGCTAAGTTTCTGCACGTGAATGGATCCTCACAAACACATCTCATCTACATCCTCTACTACGTCATTTCCCTCATTTTAGCATTACATAGGATAGAACTTTAGTTTTGTAATTTGACTTTTAGGATCTATGTGATTAGGTACCCCACCTTTATGTTATCTTTTAAGTTGCTCCGACACTGCAGTTTATGTTTCTCTCTCTCTCATCTTCTTTTAGTGCATTGTGATATTATATAGAGTGCCATCTTATATTCCAACAGCTTTTCCATAATCAGAGTTGTTTCTTTTGCTATTGTATTGTTGTTACTGTTTGCTGGTATTGCTTCTTTTTCATCTTTCCTTGAGCCGAGGATCTATCGAAAATAGCTGTTCTATTCTCATAAGGTAGGGTAAGATTTGCGTACACTCTACCCTCTTCAGACCCCACTTTGCACTAGTTTGTCGTCGTCGTCGTTGTTGTTGTTGTTATGAGTTTAGCACTCATTGACTGAGATTACACTCACCTAATACAAGTTAGGATATATATTATGAAAGGAGTTAATTGTTGTGTTAGATTAATTGGGTAGTGCATATAGAAATTTGCCTTTTTCTGAGAATTATTGCCTCTTTTAATCCTCATCGATCATTATTTCCTCCTAAAATTCTAATATTAGCATTTTGTTGAAATGCATTTTGAATTTTTGAAGTTATAGTAATACATTTTGAAATGTATTACTGTAATTTCCACCCATGCCTATTACAATAAAATAAGACCAGAAACAAGATATTATGGGTTCGAGCTCGAAATTCTGTCGCAGTCTATTTGATTTGATGAGTTTGTAACCTATTATTTATATTTATTTAGTAAAATTCTTAACGTATATACAAAATATGTGTCAAAGTTATTTGGTTAAGTGACCTTCTACATCTGCCCTTGACGTTCAAAGTTTACTCTATGGGGAGTATAATTAGCATTTTACTATTGCCAAAATTTTCTTGTTTTTCTTGTCTACGTTATATTACTGCATGCATATTAATAGACAAAATATTAGATTATGTTCATTGCAATTCTCGTTCTTAATTTGTTTCATGTTGTCAAAATTAATTACCTCAATTTTAAAAGAATAGCGGAAAAAACATTAAAGTACAAAAAGAAGTCATTAAAAAAAAAAAAGAAGATGAATTTCATCTCACGAATCTCTGCCAAAAAATAGAAAGCGGAAATAATAAAGAAAGTGGCTTCGCCCGGACTCGAACCGGAGACCTTCAGTGTGTTAGACTGACGTGATAACCAACTACACCACGAAACCAGTTTGCTTCAAATTGTCCTTTTTCCTATATTACTGACCCATACAACTTAGAATATTTTCATTTATGTGTTGCTTAATATTTAGTGCTTACTCTATTCCAAATTAAGAAGGAAATAAAAAAAATTTAAAATTGTAATTTTAAATATACCATTGGGTTTGTGTAGCTACAAATTTTTGAAATTTGTAGCCTTAAATATGTCATAACATTTTATATTTGTGTAATAATAAAAGTTTCTCGTGAAGGGTAAAAATACGAAGTGTAAAATTAATTATTTCTAAATATATAAGTGTGTCATTCTTTTTTGAATAGACTAATTAGGAAATAATGTCACATAAACTGAAATAGAAGAAGTATTTGTCAGAGCGAAAAAAAAAAAAAACAAGAATGAAGACAGAATTTTAAAAGATAAAAGAGGGTCTTCTCTAGATTAGGACTATAAATTGCAGGAAGCAGTCAAGAGAATGCAACTTTTTAGCTGCCACAACTACTACATTTATGTTTGTCTATTTGACCAGCCATCAATTTCTTTTTGTGTTTGGGGGGGGGGGGGGGTGAGGGATTATAATTAGAAGACAAATGGACATGGATGTCTACAATTGGAAAGAAGAAATTGAGCATATATCTGAATAATTCTGGTTTATATAGAGATGATGTGACACTTCTCCTAGGCTAAGATTCTTATTTATTTAGTGCTCCCTCTGTTTCAGTTTATGTGAAACTATTTCCTTTTTGGTTCGTTCCAAAAAGAATGACCCCTTTCTAAATTTGGAGACAATTTAGCTTAAACTTACTACTCTACCCTTAGTGAGAAGCTTTTATAACCACACAAATACTCTGGACCCCTTTTTAACTTGTTTAGGACCACAAATTCCAAAAGTCTTCATTTTTTCTTAAACTCCATGCCCAGTCAAACAGGTTTACATAAATTGAAACGGAGGGAGTACATGTTATTTGATTTTTGCCCCTTTTCTCTTTATCCCTTTCCTCCCATTTAATGTCTTTCAGTTTTTACTTAAAGTAACGCATACCTTATTCTTACCCTGTGAGGATAGAGAAGCTGTTTCAGATAGACGCTTTGTGTATTAAGTACTAATTTTGGAACTATTTGATATACATTGGTGACTCTTACAAATTTATGTATTCAACAGTAAAAAAAAAAATATGCAGTAAACTGAGAGACTACTAGCCTGTTTGGCCAAGTTTCAAAAGTGTTTTTTTTTTTGGCCAAAAGCATTTTTGGCCAAAAATTGAGGTGTTTGGCCAAGCTTTTGGAAGGAAAAAAAGTGCTTTTGAGGAGAAGCAGACGCAGTTTTGGAGAAGCAGAAAAAAGTAGCTTCTCTCCAAAAGCACTTTTTTGAGAAGCACTTTTGAGAAAAATACACTTAGAAGCAGTTTTTTAAAGCTTGGCCAAACACTAATTGCTGCTCAGAAGTACTTTTCAAACTAATCAGTCAAACACAAACTGCTTCTCACCAAAAGTACTTTTGAGAAAAACACTTTTGAAAAAAAGCACTTCTCAATATAAGCTGATTTTTGCAGCTTGGCCAAACGGGCTATACATCCTTTATAGTTAAATCAAAACCAGACACAAAGTGAGCCACATCAGTTCAGTAACTATATTTCTAACAACAATAACAACAAGCCCAATGAAATCCCACAAGTGAAGTTTGGGGAGGGTAAAGTGCCTTACCCCTACCTAAGAGAGGCTGTTTCCGAAAATGCAGTAACTATATTTCTACATACAAAGGAAAATGCAGGTTCAGGACATTAAATATTTGGACTTAGATACATATATATGTTAGCATGTTAAACAATTTTGAAACTCAAACTTGAACTTGAACTTGAATCATCTTAATATATGTGCAAAAAACCACGGCTAAACTCATCCGAATCTCCCCTAACAGGCATTCCATGTCTGTCCAATCGACCAGAACCCGCCGGATACACGCCTTTGCTAGTGAAGTTGGTATAATGGTTAGAACCTTTTTGCAAGCTAGATCTTGAGTACCTCTTTGTTGAGTTTGACATATCATACTGAGGTCTTAGTTTTGGTGCACTTATTGACCGCGTCTTTGCCTTAGCTGCCTCGGTGTAAGACATGTAGTTTGGATGATTATCTGAGTATCCACTCGTGCAGCTTCTTGTACCATCGGTACTCTTAGTTGGCGTAAATGGTCCTCGCCTCAAACGAGCACATTTAGATGAGGTCGAAAGAAGTTGAGGGCTATTATCAGCAGAGGAGAAACAGGTTTCATCCAAGCTGTAACTTAATTGGTCTCAATTTAAGCTAAGATCAGAGGAATGGAAGAGATTCCTATGTGTGGAAGTAATATATGGTTTTCCACTTTCTATTTCAAGGATCTTGCCAATACCATCAATTGAGCCAGTTCTTGCAAAAGATCCTTGTTTTTTGTCTATTCTGCAGCCCATATGGTTTGAAGAATTCCTCTGCATTAATACCATTTTATGTTAGGCATAAGTTTATGCAAATAGATAATGGGGAAAACGTCCATACTTACCTCTCTAGCATATGAAATATAACAACAACAACAACAACATACGCCAGTATATTCCCATAGTGTGGGATCTGAATACACAGGCTGTTTTTGATAGACCCTTAGCTCACGAGAAGCAATTCACATAAGTTCTCTAGCATATGAAATATTTTGATTTTATCTGTCATATCATTGTCATTAGCAAGTCGTTTCGTACTTCCCCTACACCGTAACATGGCTCTATCATGGATTGGTTGGATTCCACGTATCAAAATACATCAGGAAAAAGGTCCAGACTTATCTCTCTAGTCGTCACTCTAGTCTATAGTTATCTTCCATTATACTTCAGGTTGGAACTCCGTTAGGATCAAGGGCAGATACAAGGCAATTTGCTAACAACAACAGTATGAATGACATCTCAGTATAACGTAGAGTAAAGAGAGATATTTTCGATACTTTTCCCTAGATAATGTGTCTCCTGAAGCATAAAATATCCGGCCAATACCTTGAGCATAAACATTTGATCATTCTTCATGCTCCTTGCACGAATAACATGCTCGAATTTATCAGGAGTTGCAGGACCCTATACACCAAAATTTCAGAAATACAATTATTAAACCAGGACAAAAATCTTTGTAAAATAAAAAATTTACTTCAATTAGTTGACAATCACTACAAGTTGTTACTAATTAACATATTTCAAGATTCATTTCAAATTTGAAAATGGAGGGGAAAGTGAAATTTTACTTGCATGATCAAGAAATTGAATAGACTTGGCGCTAAAATAATTAAGGCGATTCTGAAACCTGAGATCGTCCAACACGAGCTCTCGACTGAGCTCTTATTAATGCTTGCATACGCCGTAACATATCAGCAGTTTGCTTCCTCACAATATGACTAATGCCTCAAGTCCCTTCAATGCCCTTAGGGGTCGTTTGGTAGCCGGTTAGGGGAAAAGTTATTCATGTATTAGGAGAACGACTTTTCTTAAAGAAGATTTGCCCATATACAAATTGGGGAAATACAAACAATCTTCTTCAGGATACAACAAGCCAAGTATATACTGCAGATTTTTCTATGTCTACTTTGTTGGAAGAACTTCTATTTATAGGCGACCATCGGACCTTTTCAATAAGATGTGTTCTTTCATAGACAGACGCATCTGTTTATTCAAATAAATTTAAAATAAAATAGATTTAAAGTCAAAGTCTTTGATATTAATATATATAATATATAACATATATGTATTTGCACACATATAAGAGTATGTGTTCTAAATTAAACACATAAAAAGACAAGGACTTAAAAGGCATACAAATATGTCTACTTTTAATTTTGCACGTCTTTTAAGAAAAAATAAATGAAGTATATATTTTACACATAGTAATGGTAACATTTAAAAAATTTTGAAAAATAAATTGGGGAATAAGCAGTTAATGATAAAGGTAAATTAGAAAAGAAAGATTGTCTTTTTCTTGATTTGCTAAAATAAACAAGTAAAAGTAAAAATATATTTTTAATATAAAGATGGAGTAATTTTTTTTAACAAATCAACGTATATGAGTTACTCCCTCCGGTTCACAATAAGTGTCCAATTTGCTTTTTCATTTTGGTTCAAAATAAGTGTCCAGTTATGTAATCAAGAAAGAATTTAATTTGTTTTTACAAAATAACCCCTATGTACATATCCCTAAAAAGTTTTCTTACTCCTAGCACTAAATGTTTAATTAGGGATAGTTTAGTCATAATAAATACTTTTGTATAAAATTTAGTATTTTTTTAGTGGGCGTGCTAAAAGCAAATTGAACACTTATTGTGAACCGGATGGAGTAACTCTATAGGAAAAGTTATGACTACATATATTTCTCGAAGTACATAAATTAATGAGTGAAACTCCAAAACAATGCACCGACCACAAAATGTTCTACTTTTAGATATTTAGGTCAACACGTGTCCAAACTAGTCTATTTTCCTCTTCTCTATATACATTTCACACCAGAACACCCCCCCCCCCACCCCGTACGCCTACCCCAAACCCAACTCCCAAAAAGAATTTTAAGAAATACAAGTGTATAACAAAATTTGCACGTGCCAATTTTTGCGCAAATCAACTATTCCGTTTAGTATCGGATAATTCAGCTCATCACGGCTTAGGTAAAGGAAAAAAGGCATCTAATTTTTTTTTTCTTTCTTTTTTCGGAATTTAAACCCTAATCTCTTATGGTTTTCGTTCTATTTCATTAACTGTTAATCCACTCTTGCCCTATTAATATTTAATTTTTACATAAAAATTCTAGTTGTAAGAGTGACTTTCTGTCTTAAATTCGGATTTAGTCAGACATCAATGCAGATATTAAACACTGAGTGAAAACTAAAAAAAAAGAAATTGATCGCGTAATTAATTGTCCCTTTTATGAACACTAGTAAAATGTCCAATTTCTTTGTCCAGATGGGTAACAAAACCATCTACACCTTTTTAACCGTCCTTTACAGGTTACGAGTAAATTGTTCCTACTTCCTATCAAGAATATTGGTGGAATTCACAAAATGGAAAAGGCAAAAAAAGAATGTATTACCCCTCCGTTTATTTTATGTGAAAATGTTCAAAATATGATGCTCGAATAATTTAATTTGAAATGTGATTTGACCATAAATTTTATAAATAAAAATGATATATTTAAAAGAACGAGAAAAATATTTTGACAAACTTATAGTAAAAAATAATTATTTGACGTGAAATGAAACAAAGAGAGGACTCTATAACTAACCAGATAAGCTCGGAAATGTGACTTTATCACGACGGCGGCCCATTCTTCACGACCCAAACACCGTTCCACGTTGCCACCAATGTTGTACCACCGCTACTTGCTAACAGCTCCACCACCTCTTCTACCGTGACGGGGCTGTTGGTGGGGTCCATTGCACAAAGGCGTATGTAGCATATAATTAAGGGAGAAATTCAAAAATAGCCAGATTTACCACTGGTCGTTGAAAAAGCCAAGTTTCAAAAGTCATCGAAATTTAGCCACTTTAAATCTGAGCGAAAATACTGTTCAAAATCCGGAAAAATACGCCCGCAAATTTTACGGGAGTTCCAGGATAACTATGCTGGAACTCCCGCAAATTTTACGGGAGTTCAAGCATAATTATGCTGGAACTCCCGCAAATTTTACGGGAGTTCCAGCAAGTATAATTGTCCAGTATAATATACTGGAGTTTGGAGCACTGGTGCTCCAGTCTCCCGCAAATTTTACATGAGTTAGCAAAGTATACCGGTCCAGCATAATATGCTGGAGTTCGTACACAAATGCACCAGAACTCCCGTATATTATACTGGACCGGTCCCTGTTGCAGCAAAATAGTGGCTATTTTTCATTGACTTGATAAACGCTGGCTATTTTTCATTGACTAGTGTGAAAACTGGCTATACCATGATATTTATGTTTACTCAACTAAACTAGTGTTTACTCAAAGACTTATGCTCTTTTTGTTCCAATTTATGTGGGTTAAAGAAATATGGTTTTAAAAGTATAAAAGCATTTTAGAGTCAATTATTCAAATGGTCACTCAACTATCTCAAATTATCTTCTAAAGTCACTTTTCTTTCGTTTGTAACAACAAAGTCATTGAACTACCGATTGCACTCTGAAGGTCACTCAACTAGATTTTCCAAATTTTGAATTGCCAAATACCTATTTTACCCTCTAAATTATGAATATTTATCTTCTTTTATTTTTTTTAAAAACCTTTTAATATTATAATTTTTCCTTTTTAATTTATATTATGGACTTACCTATATAATAAATAAATATTATTTATAAATTAAAAAATAAAAAGTATTTAAGCATCTATAATGCTGGAATAACAAAATAATGAGCATTCATGCGTAATATAAAAATAATTATTTAAATAAAAGTATTTTTATAATATACATTACATGTTCTTGAAAATTATGGTCAATTATATTATATATATTCCATGCACGACTTAACATAGTATATTTTACCCTATACAGANATTAAAAAGGAAAAATTATAATATTAAAAAGTTAAAAAAAATAAAAAGAAGATAAATGTTTATAATTTAGAGGGTAAAATAGGTATTTGGCAAACAACAACAACAACAACGACCCAGTGTGGTCCCACATGTGGGGTCTGGGGAGGGTAGGCTGTACGCAGCCTTACCCCTACCCTGGAAGGGCAGAGAGACTGTTTCCGATAGACCCTCGGCTAAAGAAGGTGAGAGAAGCCCTGGTAGCAAGTAATAGCAAAACAATAATTAGAAAACTAAATCGGAGATAGCAACAGATAACATATTTAGAAAAATAATTCCGAGGCAGCAAACTACGGAATTACCAATAGCAAGTAACAACGAAACGAGACATGCGAATATAGAAAACTAAGGAGAAAAAGGGTACCGAACTAGCGCTAATACTATCGAGCTAGAGAAGACAAAGGGAGATGCACGACTACCTACTAACCTTCTACCCTAATCTTCAACCTCCACACCATTCTATCTAGAGTCATGTCCTCGGTTAGCTCAAGTAGCGCCATATCCCGCCTGATCACCTCTCCCCAAGACTTCTTTGGCCTGCCTCTACCCCTCCTCACACCTCCTAAGGCCAACCTCTCACATCTCCTGACAGGGGCATCTGTGCTTCTCCTCTTAACATGCCCGAACCACCTCAACCTTGCCTCACGCATCTTTGCCTCCACAGGGGACACTCCCACCTTGTCTCGAATAACTTCATTCCTAATTCTATCCAACCTAGTATGCCTACACATCCATCTCAACATCCTCATTTTCGCTACCCTCACCTGCTGGACATGAGAGGTTTTGACTGGCCAACACTCAGCCCCATACAACATAGTCGGTCTCACAACTATCTTGTAGAACTTACCCTTAAGTCTCAACGGCACATTCTTATCACACAAGACACCGGAAGCGAGCCTCCACTTCATCCACCCTGCTCCGATACGGTGTGTGACATCCTCATCTATCTCCCCATCCTTCTGAATTATAGATCCGTATTTGGCAATCCAATATTTGGAAAATCTAGTTGAGTGACCTTCTGAATGCAATAGGCATAGTCCAGTGACTTTGTTGTTACAAACGAAAGTAAAGTGACTTTAGGAGATAATTTGGATAGCTGAGTGACCATTTGAGTAATGGACTCAAGCATTTCATTAAACGTAAAATGAAAAAAAAATCTAGTGTTACATTATTTCCAAATATATATAGAAACGTCATGTTTTTCTTGAAACGAATTAATAAGAAAATAATACCGCATAAAATAGAATATAGAATGTTAAAATATCACTAAAATTTTATATTAAATATTAAATTTTGAACTTATAATTGTAAGAACGTACAGAAAATGAACTTACTAAATTTAAATCTTGAATTTATCTCCGCCACTACTACATCATTTCTACCGTGAACTGACATGGAGACAGCGTAGTGGTGTGATCTTTCAGGGTGGTGATCATGGTGGTGCTGTTGAAAATCCTTATCTCTGTAGGATTCAACGTTACTCCATTTCTTTTGTATTGATGAAGAAGAAGAAGAGGAGTCGGTTTTCCTGGAAATGAAGAGTGCTTTGAACCATTTGGATGCTTTGCCCATATTGTTTCAAATTAAAGATGAAAATTTAAAGAGGTTTATCACATAAGGGGACTAAAGTAAGATAGGGAGAGAAGAGAAGAAGAAGGAGAGTGGTTGGGAATGAGAGAAGATTTGTGAAAGTTTTGAGAAGTCAAATGTAATGTGCTATCCGTAGGACATTGGGATAATATGTATGACTTCTTCCTCTTTAGATCACTAATACTTTATATATTTTGCGCATTTTTAAAAAACACACTGCTTAGGCAGAGGATATTTATATTTTTTTTTGTGTGTATTTTAACATGTTATATTTTCAGGTTTCTAATGGTATTTCTTGATTGTGTAAGGTCCCGTAAAATTTTACCTAGAACCCGGAGTTTCGTGGTGCCGAGGTAATCTCGCCACAGTATGGACTTTTTGGGTTGTACAGTACGTTGGGGTGTTGAAAGAGATTTTTTGCAGAACATGGCGTTTCTGCGGTTTACTATGCGAACACATAACCTCTTTGCGGACCTTGTCACGACCCCAAAACCAACCCGGTCATGATGTCGCCTATCATGGAACTAGGCCAGCCGACACATTCCTAAAATAGTTCGTAAACCGCCCATCGGGCATAACATCACTCAGAACCAGCCCCTCGGGCGAACCTCACAGTCACTCGTAACACCCCCTCGGGCACAACATGAATCAATAACAGCCCCTCGGGCATAACATCATATCACTCACACAGGGTTCCCGCGCTCACTGGGGGTGTGCAGACTCCGGAGAGGCTCCTACAGCCCAAGCGCTATAACAAGCCACCTCGTGGCATAATAAATCTGGCCATCGGCCTCTCATAATCAAAAATCAGTAACAACATGCTGCGGCGCGCATCCCAATCCCATAATATCCTCACAACACAGGCCCTCGGCCTCACTCAGTCAGAAACCTCTCAAGCCATTCGGGCTATCAGTAAACAGGGTGCTCAGCCCAAAATATCATTTTACGCATAAAGACGAAGTAATAAAGACTGAGTTACGAAATCAGTAAAACATAGCATGACTGAGTACAAATTTTAAGTCAAAACAGTAAGAAAAGGCCCCCAAGGGTCCAAACAGCTTGGCACGAGGCCCAAATATGGCATTCAGCCCAAATCATAAAAATTCTTTCTAAAACATATAAGTATCACATAGTTTTCAATCAAATACTCAACTTAATAGCTGCTACGGGACGGACCAAGTCACAATCCCTAGCGGTGCACGCCCACACGCTCGTCATCTAGCATGTACGTCACCTCAAAATAGTGAAACGATGTGAAATCCGGGGCTTCATACCCTCAGGACAAGATTTACAATCATTACTAACCTCGAACCGGTCAAATCCCTACTCCACGACGCCCTTGCCTCTGGAATCGGCCTCCAAACTTCTTGAGTCTGACCAAAAGCAATACAATGCAATCAATATAGGCCAATGAACCAAAACCATACGAAAAATTATCAAATTATACCAAAATCTCGAAATTCACCCAAATCCGGCCCCCAGGCCCACGTCTCGAAATTCGACAAAAATCACAAAACTAGGAACTCCTTTCACTCCCAAGTCTATACATACCAAAATCATCAAAATTCGACCTCAAATGGTTTTTCAATTCCTCAATCAAAACTCTCCAAAACTCACGCTCCAACCCCTTCAACTTCACCCCAAATTTCCACTAATTTCAGGATTAAACAATGGGAAAATTATCATAAACACAAGTAATAAAGCCCAAGTAGCTTACTCAACTGATAACCCTTGATTGCTCTTGAAAATCACTGCCCAAAGCTCAAAACCCGTCTTTAAAAATGAAGGAATTAGGCAAAATTCGCGAAGAAAACCTTTTATACATTCTGCCCAACATTTTCCGCATCTGCGGTCACCATGTCGCTTCTGCGACGCCGCACCTGCGAAAAACCTATCGCAGGTGCGGTTTTCACTTAAACCTCAAATCCTGCTTCTGCACTCAAATGCCCGCATCTGCGGTCCGCAGGTGCGGTACCTTGTGCGCACCTGCGGCCTTACCTCATCCCAATTCTCCGCATCTGCGGTCCAATCTAGCTTCTGCGAATCTCGCACCTGCGGTCCCCACTCCGCAGGTGCGGTTATGACAGCCGAAGGAAATCTTCAGCATTTCCTCAATTCCCATCCTTGATTCATCAATCATACGAAATCAACCCGGGGCCTTCGGGGCCTCTACCAAACATTCCAACAAGTCATATATCACCATTCAAACTTATTCAGACCTTCGAAACACTCAAAACAAATCAAAACACCAAATGACCCTCGGATTCAAGCTTAAGAACTTCTAAACTTCCGAATTCCGCAAACGATGCTAAAACCTATCAAATCACCTCCGAATGACCTGAAATTTTGCACACACGTCACAAATGGCACTACGGACCTACTCCAATTTCCAGAATTTTATTTCGACCCCGATATCATAATTTTCACTGCCGATCGAGAAATGCCAAATTTCCAATTTTGCCAATTCAAGCCTAAATCTACCACGGACCTCCAAATTAGGGTTGCTTATCAGGCGGATTGGGCGGTTATTTACTCTTAACGGTTTGGCTCATCGGTTATCGGCTTTTAAATGTATTAATCCGCTAGCCACCCGATAAGATATCGGGTGAATTGGTATCGGTTTAGCTTTTATCGGACGGTTATCGGGCGGTTTATCGGCCTAATTCAATCAAAATAAAATAAATTTTAGTCTCTGTATGTTTAAATAGGTGGTCGACGTACTAAGAGGGACGAAGCAGAAGAGACACCGTGATGGATAAATCATTTGTCTAGAATCTTATTTATGTTTATGCACATTGGCCTTAGTCCATGTGAAAGATTTCTTGGTGTACTAATATTATGATTAGAAGTGGGCATACTGTATATTTTCACATGTCATCTGCTTGGACAGAATCGCTAATCCAAGAGTTTTGTTAGTTAGGACTTAGGAAGATATATTTGCCCAGGATAAGAAAAAACAAAATATAATTTTAGGTAAAAGTGAAAATTAGCATCACTAATTTATAGACGTAGAAGTCACAGAAATAATTTCGTGTCAATCAGTATAAAATCGTACATTAAAATCTTAATCCTATTGTATAGAACAGAAATAAAACATATAAAAAGTTACCACACGACGACTATATATAAAATGAATAGGAAGAGATTTCTTTACGAATCAAACAATGTAGAATCACAAAAAGTTTATAAAATTATTACCTACTAATAATTCAAAACAATTGGAAAAAAAAATCACGTGTCTTGATATTATGTTAAATAAGATAAAAGTTATTAGCGTATATAAACCCTAATACTCGAAAACAATGAAGTGGAGAAATATGAGTTTGAAACAGTTATCAATTTGAACTGGGAACGATTTCAAATTCCTGGTGGATTGACAAAAATTCAAGTAGGCAGAAGTTTAGTTGAATTCAAACGTTGAAAATAGTTGGTAAAATTCAATATTACAATTCTATCCAACATAAATTATCTCGTTGAAGGAATTTAGGCTTGTAAGGGCATAAAACTCGATTAATATTTTGAGGATATTTTTATCGATCAATATTTAACGGGTTAACGAATTATCCGTTAAGAAAATTGAATAATCTGCCTCAAACCGATAAACCACTAATAAAAAAATTTCAATCCGTTCCCCGTCCGTTAAACCGTTAACCCGATACCAATAAGCCATTAAGCTTCGATTTCAGTTCGGTTTTTCGGTTTCGGTTCGATTTTGAACACCCCTACTCCAAATCACATTTCGGACGTGCTCCCAAATCCAAAATCACCTAACGAAGCTAACCGAACTATCAAAATTCACATCCGAGATCATCTACACTTAAATCAACATCCGATTGACTTTTCCAACTTAAGCCTACTCAAAAGAGACTAAGTGTCCCAATTCACTCCAAAAACACTCCGAACCCGAACCAACCAACACGATACAATGAAATACAGCTGAAGAACACATAAAGAAGCAGAAATGGGGGCAAATAGGGCTATAACTCATGAAATGATCGGCCGGGTCGTTACTTCCTCCCCCTCTTAAACAAATGTTCGTCCCCAAACGAGTCTAGAAACATACCTGAACCTCAAACAGGTGTGGATATCTGCTCCGCATCTCCCGCTCGATCTCCCAAGTAGCCTCCTCCATGGGCCTACCTCTCCACTGCACTTTCACTGAAGCTATATCCTTTGATCTCATTTTTCGGACCTGACGCTCCAAAATAGCCACTGGCTCCACATCGTAGGTCAAATCACCGTCTAACTGAACCGTGCTGAAATCCAAAACATATGACGGATCGCCAATATACTTCCGGAGCATAGAAACATGAAATACCAGATGCACACTTGACATGCTAGGTGGCAAAGCAAGCTCATAAGCCACCTCCCCAATCCTCCCAAGCTCCTCAAAAAGCCCAATGAACCGAGGGCTCAATTTGCCCTTCTTCCCAAATCTCATAACACCCTTCATGGGCGAGACCTTTAGTAGAACCTTCTCCCTAACCATGTAAGACACATCAGGAACCTTCCTGTCAGCATAACTCTTTTGTCTCGACTGCGCTGTACGAAGCTGCTCCTGAATCACTTTCACCTCGTCCAAAGAATCCTGAAGTAAGTCAGTACCCATAAGTCTAGCCTCGCCCGGCTCAAACCTACCCACTGGAGATCTACACCGTCTCCTATATAAAGCCTCATATGGAGACATCTGAATACTCGACTGATAATTGTTGTTATATGCAAACTCCGCGAGCGGTAGAAACTGGTCCCATGAACCCCCAAGATCAATGACACAAGCGTGCAACATGTTATCCAATATCAATAGTACGCTCGGACTGCCCGTCCGTCTGAGGGTGAAAAGTTGTGCTCAACTCAAACTGAGTACCCAATTCTCGCTGCACGGCCCTCCAAAACTGTATTGTAAACTGAGTACCTCTATCGGAAATGATGGAAATCGGGACACCATGCAGGCGAACAATCTCTCGGATACAAATCTCAGCTAACCACTCTGAAGAATAGGTAGTACTCACAGGAATGAAGTGCGCGGACTTGGTCAGCCGATCCGCAATCACCCAAATAGCATCGAGCTTCCTCAAAGTCCGTGGGAGTCCAACTACAAAATCCATGGTGATCCGCTCCCACTTCCACTCTGGAATATCCATTTGCTGAAGAAAGCCACCCAGTCTCTGATGCTCATATTTCACCTGCTGACAGTTGAGACATCGAGCTACAAATCCCACTATATCCTTCTTCATTCTCATCCATCAGTACTGCTATCTCAAATCCTGGTACATATTCGCGGCACCCGGATGGATGGAATACCGCGAGCTATGGGCCTCCTCCAGAATCAACTCCCGAAGCCCATCTACATTGGGCACACATATTCGGCTCTGCATCTTCAATACCCCCGTCATCACCAATAGTCACATCTCTAGCATCGCCGTGCTGAACTCTGTCCTTGAGGACAAGCAAATGAGGATTATCATACTGGCTCTCTCTGATACGATCAAACAAGGGAGACCGAGAAACGACACAAGCTAAGATCCGACCGGGCTCCGAAATATCCAACCTCACAAACCGATTGGCCAAGGCCTGAACATCAACTGCAAGAGGTCTCTCCCCAACACGAATATATACCAAACTGTCCATACTCACCGCCTTCCTACTCAAGGCATCGGCCACTACATTGGCCTTTCCCGGATGGTACAAGATAGTAATATCATAGACCTTTAGCAGCTCCAACCATCTCCGCTGCCTCAAATTGAGATCCTTCTGTTTGAATAAGTGTTGGAAGCTACAATGATCAGTAAACACCTCACAAGACACACCATAGAGATAATGCCTCCAAATCTTCAACGCGTGAACAATGGCAGCCAACTCCAAATCATGAACATGGTAGTTCTTCTCATGAGGCTTCAATTGACGAGAAGCATAAGCAATCATTCTACCCTCCTGTATCAACACACACCCAATACCAACTCTAGAAGCATCACAATGTACTGTATATAAACCTGAAGCTGATGGCAAAACTAACAATGGAGCTGTGGTCAAGGCGGTCTTGAGCTTCTGAAAGCTCTCCTCACACTCATCCGACCACCTGAAAGGAGCACCCTTTTGAGTCAATTCGGTCAAGGGTGATGCAATAGATGAAAATCCCTGAACGAACCGACGGTAGTAACCTGCCAAACCCAGAAAGCTACGAATCTCTGTGGCTGAGGACGGTCTGGGCCAACTCTGAACCGCCTCTATCTTCTTCGGATCAACCTGGATACGCTCACTGGACACCACGTGCCCCAAGAACGCAACCGAATCGAGCCAAAACTCACATTAGGAGAACTTTGCATAAAGCTTCTCCTCCCTCAACCGCTGCAATACAACTCTCAAATGCTCAGCGTGCTCCTTCTAACTACGCGAGTACACCAGAATATCATCAATGAAAAAAATCACAAATGAGTCGAGATAGGGCCGAAACACGATGTTCATCAAATGCATGAACAGTGTTGGGGCATTGGTCAGCCCAAAGGACATCACGAGGAACTCATAATGACCATATCGGGTCCTGAAATCTGTCTTAAGAATATCTGAGTCCGTGATCTTCAACTGGTGATACCCTGACCTGAGATCAATCTTGGAGAACACTCTCGCTCCCTGAAGCTTGTCAAATAAATCATCAATACGAGGCAAAGGGTACTTGTTCTTGATTGTGACTTTGTTCAACTGCCTGTAATTAATGCACATCCTCATCGTGTCCTTCTTCTTCACGAATAGAACAGGCGCACCCCAAGTGACACACTAGGCTGAATAAACCCCTTATCAAGGAGTTCCTAAAGCTGCTCCTTCAACTCCGCTAATGCCATACTATACGGTGGAATAGAAATGGACTGAGTGCCCGGCACAAGATCAATACCGAAGTCAATATCCCTGTCCGACAGCATGCCCGACAGGTTTGCAGGAAACACATCCAGAAAATCCCTCACTACCGGGACTGAATCAATAGGAGGGGTCTCTACACCGACATCCCTAACAAAAGCCAAATATGAAAGACAACCCTTCCCAACCATCCGTTGGGCTTTCAAAAATGAAATCACCCTACTGGGAACATAATCCGACGAACCTCGCCACTCAATTCGTGGCACGGCCGGCATAGCCAACGTCACTATCTTAGCATGACAATCCAAAATAGCACGACACGGAGATAGCCAATCCATGCCCAATATCACATCAAAATCAACCATACTAAGTAACAAAAGGTCCACTCGGGTCTCCAAACCCCCAATAGTCACCACACACGACCGATACACGCAGTCCACAACAATAATATCGCCCACTGGACTAGATACACGAATAGATGAAACAAGAGACTCGCGGGGCGTATCCAAATAATGAGCAAAATATGATGACACATATGAAAAAGTGGAACTAGGATCAAATAACACAGAGGCATCTCTGTGGAAAACTGAGTCAATAACTGTGATCACAACATTTGAAGCAATAACATCTGGTCTGGCTGGAAGTGCATAGAAATGGGCCTGACCACCGCCTGATCGACCTCCCCCTCTGAGGCGACCCCTAACTAACTGTCCTGCACCCCTAGCTGACTAGGTGGGTGGTGAAGTAACTGGTGCTGGAGTCGATGGCTGGCTCATTTGCTGAGGCGGACCCCCATGAAGACGAGGACACTGCCTCCACATGTGACCCAACTCTCCACACTCATAACAACCCCCTGGTGATGGTGACGGGGACTGAAGGGAACCCCTAGCACTGGGATGACTAGTAGAAGAACCTGGCATGGAAGAGCCCTGAGCTGATGGAGCACGGGACGAACTCTGAGCTGAGAGAGCACTAAGTGATGAATGGCCCTGATGAGAATTGTGAGAACCATGGCCCGATGATGCCCCACGATGAACTGGGCGAGCTGACTGAGCATGTCTGAATGGACGGCCTCTGCCATGCTGAAACTGACCCCCATGAGGAGCACCCCCAAAACTACTAGATCCACAAGGCCTCTTGGCCTCCCTCTCTACTCGCTCCTGACGGCGAATCGACTCTTTATCCCGAGCAATGTCAACAACCTCCTCGAAAGAAGCACCAGATACTCTCTCTCTGGTCATTAGAATCCGTAACTGATACGAAAGGCCATCCGCGAACCTCCTGGTCCTCTCCCTGTCTGTGCAAACCAACCAAATAGCATGATGAGCTAACTCAGAGAACCTCATCTCGTACTGCGTCACAGTCATATTATCTTGACGCAACTGCTCGAACTGCCTGCGCAGCTTCTCTTTGTGGGATTGTGGCACATACTTCTCCAAAAAGTGAACAGAGAAATTCTGCCAGGTGAGGGGCGCTGCACCAACAGGCCTACACCTCTCATAAGCCTCCCACCAAGTAAAGGTGTAGACATGTGATTTTTGACCCTCCCCGAAATTTTACACATTTTAGTGTTAAATATTTAGTTTAGGTCTAATATCGCTACTTTAACTATTTTTGACTCTTTTACTTTATTTTGTCACAAAAATGAAAACTACAAAAATATTTTCTCTTATTTAGCTAATTGACATTTTATTTAGTTACTTTTAGTTTATCTACCTTTCATAAAATTAAAAAATATACAAAAATAATTTTACTTTTAGTATCTAGTTCTATTCTAGTAATTTATTTTAATTAGGAATGATTTTACAATTTTATAGTTATTATTTTAGGAATTAATACTTTTGGTCTGGTAGAGTTAAAGGGCCACTTTTAAAGGTAAATTTGGCCAAAATTTGGCCCAATTCGGATCTAGCCCATAATAACCCAAGCCCAATACCCCTAAAACCCTAGAAAGAAGCTTAAAAACAATCCCTAGAACTAAAAAAAGGGATCAGCCATTTTCTCTTCTTTTTCTTTACAACCAAATAACCTAAAAACACAAAAATGGTGCAACCCTAGAGATGAACCAGCCGTTTTTCACAAAAAATGAAGAACCCTAAGACCTTTCATCTTCTAAAAACCATTGAAAAACCTTGAGCACCCTTATCATCTTCCTCAACCTAACACACCTAGAACACCTCGATAGCAGCTCATGCCAGAAAACACGCACAAAACCAGCTGCCCACTCCACCAGCTGCTCGAACAACAGAAGCGAACTCCTCCACACAACACCCCTTCTTCTTCAACTCACTTACGACCACCATAACAACCAGCGACCCTAAGCTTACAGCAACCAGAACAGTCGAAATTAGAAGCAGCGACCACAACAGCCGCGTCACTGGACGGAAAACCTAGCCACAGACCCAGCCGGCCTCCCTTCCTCTCCAGAAATGCTCTTTACGCACACGACCTGCACACACTCAATCAGAGAGAGAGCCAGACTTTTCCATCACTACCCAGATCTAAGCGTTAGGGTAAATCGAGTTAACGGGGCTTCCTATATAAGCTTTGGGAATCTTTTTGACCTTCTTTCTCTTAACTAAAAATACAGCAACACCTCCTAGCTTCAAAGAGCTAAAGGATCAGTCTAGCAATCACGTTGTTGGAGTCGATAATATCTTTCGTAAAAAACGGTTCGACAAAGAAGAGTTTCTGTCATGTTCCGGTCCAGCTCGAGTTTCGGCAAGTTCGAGTTTGTTGCCGTTTATTGGCTTCCGTCGAGGTTCGATTTGAGATCGTTGTTCTCTATTTTCGGTTTGAGGTTTAAATTTCGATTCTTTCATATACATGTTCTGTTTCTATCTATTTACGATGCTCTGTTTATGAAATTGTTGCTATTGTTAATTGCTATCTCCTTTTAATTTCATATACATTGGTTTTGATGACATGAATGTGAAGTTACACATTGTGAATACATTATTTGTAGTTGATTATCTTCGTATTTGAATCTCGTTATCGGGGTTAAATTGACTCTGTTTGTGTGATAGCTTTTCTTTGTAATTGATAGCAAATTGAGTGTAAAAAGCTTGATGACATGGGGATAATTTTCTTAAAAAGTCAGATTTGGACTCTGCTTTAATATTGTGTATTGGACTTAATGGCCATTGTGTTTTGTTCTAATTTAGTAATTCGATTGTTAGGAGCATACTTAGGCCGTTAAGAACCATGAATATTCGTAGTTTGCTTTAGGCGCGCTATATAAAATTATCATAGCTACGGGTACGATTCCCGTGACGTAGTTGTGACACATAATTTCCGAATCCGGGGGTACATTTATGTGATCCGGCCACAATAACTAATAATGCTAATAATTTAGACATGTTGTAAATCGTGGGTACAGTTCCCGTGACACGGTTCGCAATGTGTACCAAACAAACAAGTGTACGACAATCATAACTTGTTCTAGAATAATACCATAAATATTTAAAAGCGGGCAAAGAGTAAAAATGCACAATAGGTATAAAACATGTAATCAATCAGAAATTAGGCCAATAATAATAGTTGAGCGACCGTGCTAAAACCACGGAACCCTGGAATGCCTAACACCTTCTCTAGGTTAACAGAATTCCTTACCCGGATTTCTGTGTTCGCAGACCATAAATAAGAGTCAAACTTCCTCGATTTGGGATTTTAAACCGGTGACTTGGGACTCCATAAATTATCCGAAGTGGCGACTCTGAATTTGAATAAATAATCCCGTTTCGATCATTATCACTTTAATTGGAAAAACTCCCCTATACCCTTCCCGGGTAGTAAAAAGGAGGTGTGACAAAAGGCGGCTCCAAGAAACTAAAAAGTAGTAAATGAGACCCCACTGGTCTCCAGAATACCCGCTGTACGTAGAATCCTCTAACACTTGTCCAAGAAACCCTGGGCATCCTCGCCCTCTGTACCACTAAAAGTCGGAGGCTGAAGTCAACCAAACCTCTCCAATCTGCGCTGCTCGTCATCAGGCATGACTGGTACCACATAATCTTGAGCAAGTGCAACCGGCTGGGGTGGTGGTGCCTCCGGTGTCTGCAGGTGGATCTGATCATGAACTGGGGCGGCTGGTGGATCTGCAGGTGCTGCCCTATCCGCTGTGCGGGCTATCCCCCTGCCCCTACCACGGCCTCGACCGCGACCTCGACCTCTAGTGGCCCCAACTAGTGGTACTGGTGGTCGTCCGTTTAGACTGGTAGCACGTGTCCTCACCATCTGTGAGAGAACAGAATAACACAAGTTTAGTTACAAGAATCAACAGATTCGTACGACAAGAATTCAAGAATGTGAAGTTTTTCCTAAAGGTTCTACAACCTCTCGAAGATAATTACAGACATCTCCGTACCGATCCGCAAGACTCTACTAAACCCGCTCATAACTCGAAAGACCTATGTAACCTAGGCTCTGATACCAACTTGTCACGACCCCAAAACCAACCCGGTCGTGATGGCGCCTATCATGGAACTAGGCCTGCCGACACATTCCCAAAATAGTTCGTAAACCGCCCCTCGGGCGAACCTCACAGTCACTCGTAACAGCCCTCCGGGCACAACATGAATCAATAACAGCCCCTCGAGCATAACATCATATCACTCACACAGGGTATCCGCGCTCATTAATGGTGTGAAAACTCCGTAGGCGCACCTACAGCCTAAGCGCTATAACAAGCCACCTCGTAGCATAATAAGTCAGGCCCTCGGCCTCTCATAATCAAAAATCAGTAACAACATGCTGCGGCGCGCAGCCCAATCCCATGATATCCTCACAACACAGGCCCTCGGCCTCACTCAATCAGAAACCTCTCAAGCCACTCGGGCTATTAGTAAAACAGGGTGCTCAGCCCAAAATATCATTTTATGCATCAAGACGGAGTAATAAAGACTGAGTTATGAAATCAGCAAAACATAGCATGACTGAGTACAGATTTTAAGTCAAAACAGTGAGGAAACAGTAAGAAAAGGCCCCCAAGGGTCCAAATAGCTTAGCACGAGGCCCAAATATGGCATTTAGCCCAAATCATAGAAATTCTTTCTAAAACATATAAGTATCACATAGTTTTCAATCAAATACGCAACTTAATAGCTGCTACGGGACGGACCAAGTCACAATACCTAGCGGTGCACGCCCACACGCTCGTCATCTATCATGTACGTCACCTCAAAATGGTGAAACGATGTGAAATCCGGGGTTTCATACTCCCAGGACAAGATTTACAATCATTACTTACCTCGAACCTGTCAAATTCCTACTCCGTGACGCCCTTGCCTCTGGAATCGGCCTACACCAAAATCCCGAAATTTACCCAAACCCGGCCCCTGGGCCCACGTCTCGGAATCGACAAATATCACAAAACTAGAAACTCCTTTCACTCTCGAGTCTATACATACCAAAATCATCAAAATCCAACATCAAATCGTCCTCTGTACCACTGAAAGCCGGAGGCTGAAGTCTACCAAACCTCTCCAATCGACGCTGCTCGTCATCAGGCATGACTGGTACCATATAATCCTAAGCAAGCGCAACCGGTTGGTCTGGTGGTGCCTCCGGTGTCTGCAGTCCCTGAACAACCTGTTCGGGTGTACGGGCGGCGGGAGTGTGAGTGCCTCCCCCGGCCTGGGAAGTAGCTGCTGTAGTAGAAACAGCGACCGTCTGAGCAAGACTGGTGCACACGGTCAAGACCTGAGCTAAGGTCTCCTGAAGACCTGGGATAACAATAGGCACAGCCGGTGCCTGAGCTGGTCCTGTTGGAGCATCCACAACTGGGACCTGATCATGAACTGGGGCGACTGGTGGATTTGCAGGTGCTGCCCTAGCTGCTGTGCGGGCCACACCCCTGCCCCTACTACGGCCTCTCATGGCCCCAACTGGTGGTACTGGTGTCCGTCCGTCCTGACCGGTAGCACGTGTCCTCATCATCTGTGGAAGTTTAGTTACTAGAATCAACAGATTTGCATGACAAGAATTCAAGAACGTGAAGTTTTCCTAAAGGTTCTGCAGCCTCTCGAAGATAAGTACAGACGTCTCCGTACCGATCCGCAAGACTCTACTAAACCCGCTCATGACTCGTGAGATCTATGTATAGGCTTCGATACCAACTTGTCATGACCCAAATCTACCATGACGTGATGGCGCCTAACGTGGAACTAGGCAAGCCAACTATTTTACCGAAACAACCCGATATTTCAAAATAAGGATTTCTTCAAGCATATTTAAATAATAAAACCTCATAAGATAATTCGAATAACAAAGTGCGAAATGAAAAGCCCGACATCGGGGTGTCACAAGTCATGAGCATCTACCAAGGACTGACTGATGAAAACTAGACTAATACAGTCTGAAAACAACTAGTAATATCTAAAGAAAGATAGGAGGGAGAAGAGCAAGGCTGCGATCGCCATGTAGCTACCTTGCTAACTCCACAGATCCGTGGGGGATGTAACCAAAGCTCGCTAGGATGTCCATCAACCCCTGGATCTGCACACAAGGTGCAGGGAGTAATGTGAGTACGCCAACTCAGTAAGTAATAAAGGTAAATAAAGACTGAGCAGTAGGAAACACATAAAATCCACATCATGAAATCTCAATAAGTACAACATGCTTCCAAATCAGTATATGAGTCGAATCATCTCATAAAAATCCAGTTTTCGGTAAAAATCATTTGAAGATATTTTTCAGCAGTTTTAACAGAGACTCAATGTAAATGAGAGTAAAAGTGATGAACATCATAAACAGCCCCTCGGGCTCAACATCACTCAGAATCAGCACCTCGAGCATATCTCATATCACTCGCTCAAGGTACCCGCGCTCACTAGGGGTGTGCAGATTCCGGAGGGGCTCCTACAGCCCAAGCGCTATAATTCACATGGACAACTCACGTGCTGAACGAACAACTCACGTGCTATAGTATCAATATCAGAATCCGCACGGACAACTCACGTGTTGCACGGACAACTCAAGTGCTGCATGGACAACTCACGTGCTATACTCTCAATATCCTCACAACAACAGGCCCTCGGCCTCACTCGGTCATAAACCTCTTAAGCCACTCGGGCTATTAGTAAAAACAGGGTTCTCAGCCCAATATCATTTTATGCATCAAAACGGAGTAGTAAAGACTGAGTTATGAAATCAGTAAACACAACATGACTGAGTATAGATCTTAAATCAAAACAGTGAGTGGATAATAAGAAAAGGCCCCTAAGGGTCAAAACAGCTTTGGCACGAGGCCCAAATATGGCATTCAACCCAATTTATAGCAATTCTTTCTAAAACACACAAGTATCATATAGTTTCAGTCAAATACGGAACTTAATAGTTGCTACGGGACATACCAAGTCACAATCCCCAATGGTGCACGCCCGCACGCCCGTTGTCTAGCATGTACGTCAACCAAAGTAGCGAAACGATGTGAAATCTGGGGTTTCATACCCTCAGGAAAGAATTTACAATCATTACTTACCTCAAACCGGTCAAATCCATACTCCGCGACGCCCTTGCCTCTAGAACCGGCCCGAGTCTGACCAAAAGCAATACAATGCAATGACTATAGGCCAATGAAATAATTCCATACGAAAAATCATCAATTTAGACCAAAATCCCAAAATTCACCCAAATCCGGCCCCCAGGCCCATGTCTCGGAATCCGACAAAAATCACAAAACTAGAAACTCCTTTCACTCACGAGTTTATCCATACCAAAATCATCAAAATCCGACATCAAATGGTCCTTAAAATCCTCCAATTAAACTCTCCAATTTCCAAGCTCTAACCCCTCAATTTCATCCATAATTTCTACTAATTTCATGCTTAAACAACTGAAAATTATCATAATCACAAGTATTGAGCTCAAGTAACTTACCCCAATGAATATCCCCTTGATTTCCTCTTCAAAACCCTCCAAAAACTCTAAGTCCGAACAAGAATGGTGGAAAATAACTCAACTTCGCGAAGTCTCCCTTTTATACATTCTGCCCAGCATTTTTCGCATCTGCGGTCCTTATGTCGCTTTTGTGACGCCGCACCTGAGGTAAATTCATCGCAGGTTCGGTTTTCACTTAAACCTCAGAACCCGCTTCTGCGGTAAAATTCCAGCATCTGCGGTCTCGCATGTGCGGTCCCATATGCGCACCTGCGGCTCCTGCCCTTCTCAGCTATGGCCGCTTCTACGGCTGCTCTTCCGCTTCTGCGGGCCCGCACCTGTGGTCCCCACTCCGCAGGTGCGGTTCTAACAGCTGAGAACAATTCTTCAACATTCCTCCAAATTCCATCCTTGATCCGTTAACCACCCGAAATCAATCCGATGCCCTCAGGACCTCTACCAAGCATACCAACAAGTCACATATCAATCTACGAACTTAGTCAAACCTTCGGAACACTCAAAACAACATCAAAACACCAAATCACCCTCGGATTCAAGCCTAAGAACCTCTAAACTTCTGAATTCCGCAAACGATACCAAAACCTACCAAATCACCTCCGAATGACCTGAAACTTTGCACAAACGTCACAAATGACACTACGGACCTACTTCAATTTTCAAAATCCCATTGTGACCCCGATATCAAAATTTCGACTGCCAACCGAGAAACGCCAAATTCCCAATTTCGCCAATTCAAGCCTAATTCTACCACGGACCTCCAAATCATATTACGGACGCGCTCCCAAGTCCAAAATCATCTAACGGAGCTAATCGAATCATCGGAAATTACATCCGAGATCGTTTACACATAAGTCAATATCCGATTGACTTTTCCTACTTAAGCCTTCTCAAAAGAGACTAAGTGTCTCAATTCACTCCAAAACCACTCCGAACCCGAACCAACTAACATGACGCGAAGAAATACAACTGAGGAGCACATAAGGAAGCAGAAATGGGAGAAACAGAGCTATAACTCATGAAACGACCGGCCGGGTCGTTACAAAGTTCAATAAAAATTAAAATAATTAGAAAATCTATTTTTTGTGAATTTTTAGGTGTATTTTTAGTCGGGAAAATCACGTGCTCACAGCGTGATCACATAACTATTTTGCGGACCTCACATCCGTTACATAACCAGCATGAAGAATTTCGGAGGGGGACTTTTGCGGTGCGCTATGCGACCGCTTAACTGGTCTGCTAACCGCAGACCTGGCCCGAGCAGCCCAGTTTTGGGACTATTTGTGGTCCCCTTTGCGGACCGCATATTCATTTTACGATCCGGTCTTCGATCGCAAACACGGTTTTTGAGGCTTAAGTTTGAGAAAGTTTTACTCGATCCCATTTTTAAAAAATGACTTTGGGGGACATTTGGGCTGGTTTAAACGGCTACTTTAGAAAGAGGGGAATATCTTAGAGAGAGAGAGAGAGAAGGAAGCCCAAACCCCCTTTGTTCATCACATTCTTGCTCAAGCCTTGAAATTCAACAAGGAAAGCTCATAGGGTCTTCATCTAAGAAGTAAGGTTCCATACCCTAGTCTTCAGTTTCGAGTTTGGGCAGAAGTTGGGTAATAGGGAGTGTGAATCTTGGGTATGAGAGTTGTTATTGATGCATGCATGTACCAATATGGATGTTGGGGAGGTTATTGAACTAATAGGGGTAAAATCTTGGTGTTCAATTGGTCGTGGGGTGAAGGAAATCTTGTAAAAGAACCTTGTAGTTAAGTTTGCAAACATGGTGTTTGATGAAATGCTTAAATGAGTTGAACCCATGAACCTCTTCCTAATTATGGTTCGATTTTGTCGTCTCTCTGATAGATTTAAGTTGCTAGGATTTTTGGAACATTGTAGTAAATTAAGGAAAGCTCAAGTGAGGTATGTTAGCTAAACTTCTCCCTTAGAATCGAATCCCGCAATGTTCTTGTATGTTTCAAGTATGATGGGCCATGCTCTCACTTCTCATCTTCCGAGTTATTCCTTAAAAAGTTGACTATTTCGAATAAGCTTGCGTTGAAAGACATATACTAAAAATGTGGCCAAATGCTCCTATTTTATTCTATTCTCCTTCAGGAATGTATTCAAATGTGACCAATGTGTCGGAATATTATGATTTCAATCATGTTTCAATTGTAACTTAGTATGCTAAATTGTGAAGAAAACTCAATGTGCTTAGGACTCTTATTGCTCATATGTGTACATAAAGTCTTGGTTAAAAATGCCTTGTTGTTAATAATCCACGATGATGTCTGAATGTGAAAGGAGGGTGTATGAAATATAAAATACGGCCGACGTGCCAAGAATAAAATTACACTTGTGGCCACTAGTGCCAATGAAATGAAAAGGCGTGTAAAAGACTATGAAATGCATTGTAACTCCTTTTCATAATAAACGTTTTAGGAGTATCGTTTAGTCACCGAGGAAGGGTAGGTTGAAATAACCTAACCCCGAAATTACATGTGCCGATGTAGGAGTGATTGAAGGGTAAATCCCCGTACTGATGTGTTGAGATTATTCCCCTTAAATGGGATGAGATTGATGTGTTGAGATTGTTCCTCTTAATTGGGATGAGACGATCACTAGCAGAAAGTGATATTGATCCACATGACATTTCGGTGAGACGGCTTAGCCGATCGGGTTGAGATCGGATGCCATGCCGCGCACATGGTGGCGTTGTGATGGGATGTTTCCCGGTGAGATGGCTTAGCCGATCAGGCCGAGATCGGACTCCATGCTAATAACACGGTGGTATATCGGTACTAAAGATCTCCCAACTTAATAATATTGATATATTATCTTTCTCTTAACTTGACATTTTAATATTGCTCGAGGCTTTCACCGATTCCATGTTTCTTTCTTGTTGTACTATTACTCGATTCTTCTAGAGGGTGTTTAGTCTTACATACTAGTACTATTCCATATATACTAGCGTCCCTTTTTGCCGGGGGCGCTACATCTTTAATGGATGCAAGTGGTTCCACAGCAGGCGATATCGATCAGTGATAGCGGTATATCCTCTTCCCAGCTGACTTGGTGAGCCTTACTTCATTTCGGGGTCTTGTACTTCTGTCCTCTATGTATAGTGTTTTGAGGCATAGCCTGAGCCTTGTTGCCAGCACCATCATACTACTCTTTTGTATCTATTAGAGGCTCCGTAGACATAGTGTGGGTTGTATTTTTATTTTGGGAAAGGTAAATTAAAGGTGTTGTATTTGTATCACACATTTCCACTTCTAAACTATTAATGTGTGTAATGTAATATTTTGGGAACTCTTGATGGAAGTTCTAATGGTAATGAAATTGGTGTTGTCCATGTAATCTTCTCATCGTCTAAATAATAAAATATATCTTCACTTTATTCTTAGGTATGGTCGGGTAGATAGCACTAAGTAAGCTTGCTTGACCGGGGTATCTCGGTTGAGCGCCAGTCACTCTCCTCGAGGTCGTGATGTGACAGATAGAGTACATTTTTACATTGTGATCATGGTATAGAAATTAAAATTCTATGGGGTCGTTTGGTTCACAGACAAGTTATGAAGAGATTATTACACAAAAGTTAATAATCACTTAATTATTTAGTGTATATGCATTTCTTGCTATTTTCCCTTGTTTTGGTTTCCTTATTGCATGCTTTTTTTTTTTGTTGTTATTGTTGTTGTTTCGTTATTTCAGCAGAGTTTCTTTAATATTTTTTATCTTGAGCGAGGGTCTATCAGAAACAGCCTCTCTACCTCCACAAGATAGGAATAAGGTTTACGTACACATATACTCTCTTTAGAAATGATCACACTATAGGAATATATTGAGTTTGTTATTGTTATTATATATGCGTTTCTTGTTGCATAGTTGATTTGTTATATTTAAAATTAGATATCAAGGATATTACAAAATAAATTACTTGCAGCGTCAATATATCTAACCTCTTAAATCAATTAAGAGGAGACAAAAAGGTAGCGAAATATGCTTGTAATTAGCGCGAAAGCTTTTACTAAGTTTCTTTGGAAGTCTCACCAACGAAGGGGATTTGGGGGAATATGTTGTATTGATTTTGTTTATTTTCTACATTTTATATATGTATTTATTGGTACGTAATTTTGATGTCTTTTAGGTATTTTGAATTAAGGCAATAAACTATTTAGTGTCAGAGGCAAATTTAGAATGTCAATATATGATATGAAACATACACTATGTGTTTAGTTGACTCAAAGCTATTCAAGAATACTCCGAATTTAAACCAAGTCGTTCTCTAACAAGTATATATTTTAAGAAATTCGCATAAGAGAATATTTTTTTTTGTTTTCCACTCGGTGTCCGGTATCTGCATTGGAGCCCGACTATATCCGGATTCGCGCCGCGTAGGGCCCTTTTCAAAGGGAAGCGGTCCCTACCAAGGATTTTACAATACCCAGGGCTCGAACCCGAAACCTCTGATTAAGGGAAGAGCAGCCTCATCCACTGCACCACATCCTTTGGTGGTCGCATAAGAGAATATGATCATGCAGGTCCAATGCTAGATGTGTCTTCCCCTAAAGAAATAGAAAAATAATATAGTCATCGCCGTGGCCTTTGATTATTCTCCTCCTCCCGTATGACTCATAAGAAAATAATACTCCATTTACCACGACGAAGAAGGACCAAAAATACTTTTTAATTTTTACTGTAGTGACGAAGTTAGAAATTTTTCGAAAAATGTTTAATATATATATAATAAAGTAATTTTTAATTTATATATGCAATATAATTATTATAAACTTAATATAATTTTTCGACGAAAAAATAATGTTCAACTGATCACTCTTCACTCTTCACTGTGTGATTACGCTAGTGCCCTTACCAACGTAAAATGAGTCATAATTCTGTTCATATACTAGTTTTTTCTGTAATAGAGAAACATATTGAAAATTTGAAGATTCCACTACTGAGTCATTATAACTTTATATATATATCAGTGCTATCAGTTTCAATTTCCATATTTGCATGATTAAAATCCCTTGCAATTCTTAATCCTTCAAGTAGGGCCAATAATTCTGCATGAATTGGAGAGGAGGCATGTATTGGTTTTTGGTAACCCATGATCCAATCTCCATTGCTGTTACGGAATACTCCACTAATTCCTGCTGCATTGTTAGTAGAAGAGAAAGCACCATCACAGTTTAGTTTAACAACATTCTTTGGCGGTTTATGCCACTTGATCTCAATTGAAACTTTTTTTTAGTGAAGGTTTTTTTCCTGTGAAGAAGATATATTCCCATGCAAAGTGCATATATTCCCATGCAAAGTGCATGAATTTTTTTACGTCCAAAGAACAACTAAGGTTATTTATGTTATAATTATTTCTATTTTTCCAAATTTCCCATATGCAGAATGGGAAGAGAGTTTCCCAACCAATGTTATGAGAATTTTGATTGATGAAGAAATCACGAAGATCCCTGAGCCAGTTAACATCGCCGGTGGTGTTATGGTAGCTGATACCCATGGATTTCCAGAATTGGCGGGTGGAAGTGCAGTATAAAAAGATGTGATGGATGTTTTCAATGCCTATTCTGCATGTGGTGCATGTTGCATTAATGTTCATACGAATTTTGTTTAGATAGGCTCTACAAGGGACATGATTATGAGATCATTTCCAAAGAAAGATTTTAATTTTATTTGGACAACGAAGGTCCCATATCCTTTTAAAGGAGTTAGAGGAAGGATTAGGATTAGTGAGGAGGTTATAGCAAGAATTTATAGAGAATGTATCATTTGAGCTAAGTTTCCGACTAAATTCATCAATTTTTAAATTGTTAGTGGGAGTTGGTGTGATACTAATATTGTGGATCACTTCAGGAGGTAAGTCAAAGGATGTTGCCTTTAAATCCCAATTATTATCCTTGATTAAGCAACCTAGAGAAAGGTGACTCTCATGTTTGTTAAGGGGACCCTCAATAGAGCTTCTTAGGTAGGAGAAGTTATAAATCCAATTGTTATACCAAATGTTTAAACGAGAATTATTTGAGGGATGCCAAAAGATTCCTTTGTTGCATATTTTCCATCCCTGGAGAATGGAAATCCAGATGAAGGAAGTATTAGTATTGGACTTTGAATGAGCATATTTAGACATGATGAGATGACACCATGTAGTGGAAGGATTTTTTAAAAGTCTCCATACCATGCTTGAAAGGATAACCAAGTTTTTCTTTTTTGCCTGATGAATACCCAAACCACCCTCCTTTTTCCCCTTAGTAATAGTATCCCAACTAATTAGATGAAGCTTTTTTGTAGTACTTGAAGAGCCCCAAATAAAATCTCTTTGTATTTTATCAATATATTTTAGAGTTTTGGGTGTAAGTATTGCATGAAGTGAGAGGGGATTGTTCCTAAAGTACTAGTTGCTAGGGTGGTACGTCCTGCCATATTGAGAAATGAACATTTCTAGTGAGATACTCTAGAATGTAACTTGTCCAAGATGAATTGGAAGTCTTTGGTTTTTGGATAATTATTTAGGATTGGAAAACCAAGGTATTTACCAAACTCGGTGGTAGATTTAATGCCAAAAAGAGATGTTAGGAAGTTTGATTGATCTTTTGGGCAACTTGTCGGAATGGCAATTCTGGACTTAGATTTGTTTATGGCTAGGCCAAACTCTATAGTGAAAAAATCTATGCATCTTTTTATGCAAAGGCTAGTCTTTTTATTAGCTTTTCCCATAAGAGTTAAGTCATCCGCAAAAAAGATGTGGGACAGGGAAGGGCCCGTATGGCCAATTTGGATGGGATCCCAAATTCTAAGGTCAACTTGGTGATTAATAAGTCTAGAAAGTAGTTCAATACATAATATAAAAATGTAGGGGGAGAGAGGATCACCTTGACGAGTACCCCTACTGGGTTGGAAGAAATTTGTTCTTGTCCCATTGACTAAAACACTTATTGAGCTAGTGGTTATACAATGCATAATGAGCCTAGTCATCTTAGGAGGAAATTTGAAGTAAAGAAGGATCTTGAGAACAAACGACCATTCTAGCCTGTCGAACGCCTTCTCTGGATCCAGTTTAATGAGCATATCAAAATTAATAGTTTTTGAACGCCTAAGGCTATTCATAATTTCCTGAAATATGATAGCATTATCACTAGGTCTTCTGTTATTAATGAAGCTAGATTGAATAGGACTAATAAGGAGAGGTAGGAAAGGCTTCATTCTATTAGCTATGATTTTAGTGATAACCTTATAGGCAGTATTACACAAACCAATAGGTCTAAAGTTTTTAAGATTGTTTGCATTAGGGAATTTGGGGATGAGACATAAGTAAGTATCATTTATGCTACTTGGTAGGGATTGAGAGGTAAAAACTTGGTGGCAATAAGAAGTGAAAGAGTTTCCTATTATGTGCCAATATTTTTGATAGAAAAAAGAATGGATGCCATCCGGACCTGGGACTTTAAAAGGCTTGAAAGAAAAAATAGCCTTAGTGATTTCTATATTGGTGAGAGGGTACTCTAAGCAGCTTAGGTCAGGCTTATTGAGATTTGAAGGATCAGAGATAGAATTTTTTATTGGGGAGGAAATCTTGGCAGTTTGAAAGGCTTCTCTAAAGAAAGAAAATGTGTGATCTAGTATTTGTTTTGGGTCAGAGGTCCATTCTCCATTATTATTGGTGAAGTACATAATGGCATTACAACGTTTACGGTTGGAAGTCATAATGTGGAAATTTTTTGTATTGGCATCACCATCATTTAGCCAATTGCTCCTAGACCTTAATTTCCAAAATTCATGTTCCATATGAAGAATATTGTTATATTCCAGTTGGAGGGTGGACTCAAGGTTTTGGAGGAAAGGACTACTTTGGTAATGAGGGGAAGACTGGATTCCATTTAGTCTAGCTAGGATTTGCCTCTTTTTTTAAAAAATATCCCCAAACGTATTATTTTTCCAATTTATAACCTCATTAGTAAAGAGATTTTGGGCATCAACTAAGTTTTTCCCTAACCAGCATTGTTTGACAATATTGATGAAGTTCGTATGCCTACACCAAATTATTTTCAAACGAAAAGGTTTATTTCTACTGTCCCCATTCCTAGGGTATAGATTAAGGAGCAGGGGATTATGATCTAAATGAGTTTTTCAGAGATAAATGACCACAACCTTAGGGTATAAATCAATCCAATCTTTATTGATAAAGATTCTGTCTAGCCGTTCCATAATTAAACCATTTGATTTTTTCCTAAGGTTAGACCATGTGTATTTACAACCCTTGTAGCCTAAATCTAAAAGATTACAGTGATTAATACTATTCCAAATTGTTTTGCTACATCTACAATTTATGGAGTTGCCTCTAATCTTATCACTTGAAGTAAGAACATCATTGAAGTCACCCCCAAATAACCAAGGTCCCTTAAATTATTGCTAACTTTTTCTATGTTATTCCACATTTCAACACGTTTATAAATCTTAGTGCTAGCATAAATGGAAGAAAAAAGCCAAGTAGTTTTTGAAGGGAATACCTCAATCATGGCATGTATCTCTTGGTTGTTCCTAACAAAGTCGTGAACCTTGACAACACTAGCATCCCATAAAAGCACAATACCACCGGATTGACCTTCACTAGGAACTTCGATCATTTGGGAAAACTCATAATCACTTAGAAGGGACATATGACTTTCCATTCTAGTTTCTAAGAGAGTAACCATGCAAGGTTTAAGGGTGTCCAACATTTCCCGAAAATTAACCCTAAAATTCTCATTGTTACCACCCCGGATGTTCCAGATTATAACATTGGTAGGCCTATACATGTTTGCATGGTTGGTAGCTGTCCCATTTTCCCTCTGGGTTTGAAAAACTGGATTCCTCCTTAATGACGGAACTAAGATCATTGCATGATTCCCCACTGTTGGGTCCTGAGGGGGCCTCACATCAATTGAGAATTTGTACAGTGCTGCTGGGCAGCTGAGTACATATCTTTTCTCTCTTTGGTCCCTAAAGAGGTATACTTTTACCTCGTTGATTCTTGAAAACTCTAGGACTGGTCCTGATCCCAATAGGTTTACTTCTTCCTCCTCCATTTCTATGTTTTCTGGTTCTGGTGCATTGGGAGGGACCTGAGCCTGAGGGATCATTTGAGGGATCTGAGGTGGTGCATGGGGCTCTTGTGGAGGTGGAGGTTGTGCATGGGGTGGTGGCTACATGTTGGAGTTGTTTAGTGGAGCTACAGTGTCGAATGGAGTCGTCCAAGGGATGAAAATGGGATTCATGTTGTTGATCTCCTCCGGTGGGAAGAAGGGGAGATCGATTGGAACTTGTTGAGATTGGATTGGATTGAAGTGGGGGGTAGACTCCAATGATTTCTCATGGCCTGAGCTTGACTTAGGTTCAGAGATGGGGCTAATGGATGAGGATGTTGTTCATCCACACATGATTGAAATAGTTGTTCATAGCCATGTTCATTCCCTCCGAAACTAGTTGTGCTAGGAAATGAGAGTTTGGAGCACAATGATCGTTTCCTGTCCATTGAGGACCATGCTGAATGTTATTACATGGCCCATGAGGGCTTGTTCCACCCATGAAAGAGGTTGGTGATCTTGTGGTAGTGGTGGTTGGATGAAGAATGTTTGATTGCCCGTTGCTTGATTTGGAGGAAGGGGTGGATTGGACATTTTTAGGGCTCGTTGGTGCCTTAGTATTTGCATTAAACGATATCTTCTTCTCTGGGTTATTGGGATTCTTGGCATTATTAAGAGGAGGGGTAGGGTTTATATGAATGCTAGGAGGGGAGCTATATAGGTTTTGGATGTGAGTAGCCGAGTTAGAGAGGCTATCAATATTGATATCTATAGAGATATCTTTTAGGTTACTTGGAGCGGTGGTATTAGAAAGATTTAGCTTGGATTTTGTTAGGGAAACGTGGTAAGTTTCATTGTCCACTTGGGGCTGGGCAGATAATTCTTTGTCCACGTGGTTAGAGAGTAGATGTGGAGAGTTACTCTCCATGCAGGAAAATAAGTCCTCATTAGTGAGGGATTGGGTAGTAGTGGTGGATTTAGTATAATTTGAGTGCGTCGTACGATTGGATTTAGAGGGTGTTAGGGCATCATTAGTCTTAGGGGTGTAATTATTTGAATGCATGTGGTTTAATTGGTTTTATTTAGGGGCTGCCAAATGAAAGTCCATTGGCTCATTGACTGCCACATCAATAGCCATGCTAGAAGTGTCGATACTTCCTAGGCTATTTGGGTTTGCGATAGTGTTGTTAGTCAGAGTTTCCAATGCTTCAAAGGTATTAGTTGTGGCAATGTTATTTTTATTTGGATTAGACTTTTCAGCATATAGAAAAGGAGTAGTAATTTTTCCATTAGGATTAACATATTGTAATTGGGAGATGGGAGACTTACCTGGTGTGGGGAATAATGGATCCATTGTTTTACCAGAATTGTATGGCTGCATTTTTGGCTTGTACACAAACCTTTTTTTCTTGGGGAAAGTAACAGTGTGTCAGGCATCCTCTTTGGGCTGTAAAAATCCTTTTTGCATGCTAGAATTTGAGGTGGCTGATGCCTTGGATTGGCTAGTGATACTGTCCTGTTCTGAAATGGAAGATTTGCTTTGTAAAGCTGCATGAGGCCATTGAATGCCCCAATCTACCACAATTTTTGCATAGGAAATTCGCCCCTTCATAGTGGATTTCTTGTTTATGTTGTCCAATGTAAATGAACGGTGTAACAGGGACCTCCAGCGGAAGTTCAATACATAGCCTAGCATAACGACCCTTTAGAGTGGAAGAAGTGCATGCATCATTTTTAGCAATTTACCAATCTTGTTGCCAACTTTTTTGAGTATTTGACCATCATAAAATTCTGTTGGCAGTTGTGGTAAATGTATCCATATAGCAGCTAGTGATATCTTAGCTTTTGAGGCAATATAATTGGGTACCCATTTTTGAACAGATAGGAAATGGCCAAAAATAAACCAGGGACCATTGTGGAGCAATTTGAGCATGCTATCTTCATGACTGAATTTTGTAATATAATAATCTGACCCTAGGTCAATTAGTGGAAAATTTTCTTTTAGTTTCCACAAGTCTTGAATTTTCCTTTTGAGTAGTTGGTGTTGAATTGTCATTCCTTGTAGCTTAATAATCGTTGAGTATTTCCAGGGAGAGTAAATACGTTGGAGGTCTTCTGGAGATAGATGAATTAGGTGATCATCATTTGAGCGATGGATTGTGGTTTCAAAGCCATTAGGAGGAGATGGATGAGATTGGTCGTGTGAATCAATGATCATATTGATCTGACCATCTTGAATTCTATCGATTAATTTGTCCTTGAAACTAGGGTTTGGAGGGGTATTAGTTATTGAAGAATGCATTTGATCAATGTCAGGGGGCTTAGGAGGGATTAGATTAGAGGTCTTTAAGTTGTTCATGGATAAGTATTTTAGTGAGAAGGAGGAGACTCTCTCTCTCAATTGTAACACTTGAAATTGTCAAGGTTTGTACTACATTTGATATAGATTCATGTGAACATATGATAGATATAAAAAGTGACCAAAAAAATTGTGGTGAAATTGTAAGTACTCATTCATTTTTAGTTAAAGGTCTCAGTTTCGAATCCTGGGCAGAGTCGTTCTCCTAAGAGCGAGCTTCATCTCCCTCCTCCCAATGTGGGACTTCCCGTAGGAGGCGGATTTAATTAGGCAATTTTATGGTGCACGTGAACTTATGGTCCTTCCACCAAACTAGATATTTTATGTATATATTTGGTAAAATTGATATAATATTATCTATTGGCCCCCATGCTCCAAACTGTTGAATGTTGCACCTGGTTGAATATTGAATTATTTCTTTAAAGGAACATGGATCAATTCCCACTTAGTACTTTTTGTTTTGCTTTTTCAGTATGCACCCAAAAAAAAGTTTTCACCCATATTCTAGAAATCCTAGATCCGCCTATGTTTTCCAGTTCAATACCGAACGCCTGATGGGAAACCAAAAAAATGTAGATATATAACAAAGTGCTCTAGTAGAATATTTTGTGGGTCCTATGAAGTGTCTACACTAAGATACTAGTTGCCAGGAGTATTTGCTCACGAGCTACAACTGAGATTTTCTTTTTATATTTTTCAGTTTCAGGAATGATTTCTTTTCTTTTGGAGAATGATGAGTCATTTCAATATTCTTTTTCTTTGGGATTTATTCAACCAATAAATACCATCGGGAAACCAGATAATTGCTTGGAAAATTTGTCTTTCCATCAGTGGCGGAGCTACAAATTTATATAAGTGATAAAAAAAATACTACAATGTTACCTCAAGGATCTGAATTTGCAACATACTAAAGCAATTTATGAGCCCCTTAGCGATTATATTAGAATTTTTTTTATGTCAAGGAATTTCAATATTTCATATATAATAAAAAAAACTCGTTTTTCCTCTATTTATATAATATAATTTTTCGGTGAAAGGGATTCAAATCGCTTACTTCAACCTAGCTCCAGGCTTGCCTCCCATAGTAATAATTGTCTCCAAAGTGCACTGAACTCTTTTACTTTACATTTCCTCTGAGTCTAAAATGATGAATTTGAGGAAATAATGAAGTAGAGAATTTTGCATTAATATTTACACTATCTTTTACATATTTAAGCTAATAAAAATACAATTGCTCCTATATAGCAGTAGATGGCAAAATGTTAGAAACTGACTGGTGATTTGTATTTTAGATAGATTCTTTCGCCGAATCCCGCACATAGCGGGAGTTTTACTGCACCGGGCTGCCTTTTATAGATTCTTTCACCGTTAAAATGTGCAGTGAAATGATAAATATCGTTTCCCTCTTAATCAAAAGTCCGGTGTTCGAATTATAGAAATAGAGTTCTCTTTGTTAGGGACCGCTAAAACCTCCCACAATAAATTTTTGCTACAGAAATTCAAATTAACAAGACTAATAAGTTTGGAACATTGAAAGGAAAAACATCATTCATTCATCCATTTCAGGCCAAAAATATATATAGAGAATAGAAATAAGAAGTGACATGATATGAAAAATAACAATCTACATCAAATTAACAAAACAACATTTTTATTAATTTTTGACAAGTCGCATCTTTTTATATACTATCTAACAACAGTGAATTGGTAAAATTAGAAGGATAATTGCACATAGTTTATATATACTTAAAATGATAACAAGGCTTTACATATCAATGAAATTTAAGCTAAATAATTAATAACAACGCTTTCGTATGCATTTGCCATGCATTTAAATTAATAATTTGTTAAATTTAATGAAAATCTTAATACAAATACATGATTTGAACCAAAGCAATTGAGTTCGATTGAACCCGCAACAGACAATTGTGGCTCCGCCTCTGATTGAACAAGAATAGAACAACAAATAATGCTATGTTTCAATTCTGAGCAAGCTAAAGATTGGTTATATAAGTTCTCTTTATTCATATCGTTTTCATTTAAGTTCCATTTATATGACTTGCTATACTGGCGATCCCAAGTTTAGATAATGGAAATAAAGTTGCAGGTAAATTGACAAACTCCACAAAACTAATCAAAGACAAACAATCTCTAGAGAAAAGTAAGTTAAGATTCGCTATATGAACAACTCTTATACTTCAATTTCAAACAAGTGAAGATTAGTTATATGAATTTTTTTGTTCGTATCGCCCCGTTGAATCTCCGCTTATATGAGCTTGTTCATATTGACGGTCTCAACCCTTAGTAATAGGAGAGAACATTAACCAAAACTATAAAAAAAAATTCATAGGGCTCTATCTTTAGTGCCTTATATATTGCTCATTTATTATTTCATTTTATCATTATTTTGATCGATTCAATTAATTAAAAGAATCTTCATTATTTTCTTGCATGGTCACATTAAGAATGTAGTAAATCTCCTTTCCAAGTTCTAGCGGTTAAGTTTGCTCCGAAGGCGCAGGTTAAGCAGAGGTTTGCTAACGTGCTCTATCAGCGATGCCGTGCCGGAAACGGCAGGCAGGCAAAGCTCCGACCACTATGATGAAGGTAGATGGTGATATGAGGGTTATTACTCCACAGTCAGGGGTCCCTCAAGCGATAGAACCACTGCAATTGAGTAATTTGGTAGCGATTGGAGAAGGATCAAGCTGCATGCAACAGGAAACAACGATGCCGGTGATGTTACAGAAGGAGGAATCAACTAATTCTGCTGTTCGAAGACTTAATTTCCCTAAGGAACAAGCTGTACCAAGTCCGATCAAAGTAAACTCTGAAGCTGAAGGTCCTACTATGGCGGATGTGGTAAAGAACAATCGAGCTCAACATCTAGGTATACAATTGAAGTTTTTCCCTCCAGTCATAAAAAATGGAGTTAAAGTAGTGCAATTAAATGAGATCGAGATGGAGAAACAGAGTAGGCAATGGAGAAATGCTTCGATTGGCTATGTATTAGGAGGTATGCCTAGTTTCAAAGAGATGCTACAATTTGTGTATGGAGTTTGACAATTTGCGTCAACTCCCAGAGTATTCTTTCATGATGATGGATACTCGATCACGCCCAACTCTAGTCCTAAAAAGGATAAGCGGTCGCTGCAAATATAATCCGGTCTAAAAGTCCGGAGTCGAATCCCACAGAGAATTAAGGCTTAGCAGTATCTGTTAATATCACTAAGAAGAAAAGTTTGAACAATTTTCTAAATTATAAAGATTGAGATTTATATTTCTAACTAATTAACTAGCAAATACTACAAAGCGATAAAATTATCAACTAACGAGACAAAGGGTTGGAGACTAAATTAAGGAGGTCTAGAGTTATGATTTCCCCAATTGTCGGAATTCTTCTAGCTATGTTCCCTACAATTTCGCCAATGTATTCTCTACCGATTGTGAGTACTTTGGTTGTCGTAATTCTCTCTCGAGCAACTACCACAATTTACTAGATGTATTCTCTCGAACTACACTAGCTGACATTAATTCACTGCTCACTACGATCGCATCAAGGTTTCGCTATCTCTAATCTCGCCTTTAAACCCTCCGTATTGATCTCTCACATACGTTAGGAGTGATGTTGTTCAACAACTACCTAAATATGTATCCTTTCTCAAGCAACACATAATAAATAGGCACAGTCAATCGATGGCCATTCAATCAACAACAATAAACACGTAGTTGAACAAGTAGAGAAATCCAACGGCTCAATTATATAAAAACATAACAAAAATTTATCCTACAAAAGGTTCCATCAAAACCCTAGATAACAAATTAGCTATTCATAATAGTATGTAAAACTACAATACTAAAAATCATAACCAACAATGAAAAAAATAGGAAGAGGAAGGAAAAACTCGTTGAAGAATTCTCCGCTTTGCTCCCAGTGTGTTCTTGACTCCTTAGGTCGAATCCCCGGTCTCCTTAGCCTCCTTAGGTCTAAATTATGTCAAAAGTGTGTCAAAAATTGGTCTCCCCTTTAAAATACCGTTTTTCCATGTATATATACCAAGTAGGGTCGGGCCCAAACTATTATACCTTCTCCTACGCGAAAAAGGATAATTTTTTCACGTCTGGACAGCCGCGGCCGCGGTCGACCGCGTTATATGGCAAGTATACTGCCTCAGCCCGCCTCAGGTCCGCGGTCGCGGTTTCGACTGCGTTTTTCACCCTGTTCCGTTTGGCCTTTGGAAAAACGTAAAACATGAAAGTTGCAGCACTTTGCGTTAGCTTTCCAACCATATATTGTAGAGCCCAAATGGAGTTCTGAGCAAAATGTTATGTGCATTTTACTAGAAAGTGCGCGATATGCCCACTCGATTCTTCGTTTTGTTGCTCTATCATCTGTTGATCCCCGAATACGATCCCGGCTTAATTCCTTGGGCTTTTACTCAGACTTAAAAGCTCCAAATCACTTGATTCATTCCATAACATCTATATAGCTCGAAATCACTCCTACAAGGCATAAAACACACAGTTAGTGCAAGACACTAGCGATAAAAGCTCAAACTCAACTAAAGTGCAGTAAATTAGAGTGTAATAAGCGGCTAAAATACGTAATTATAGCCTATCATCAACACCCCACACTTAAACCATTGCTCGTCCTCGAGCAATCAGACTATATTTTTTTTTATAGACACGACCTTTTTAAACAATTCTCCTAACTCATAACACCAAGAGTATTTAAAATAGACTAAGCACAAAAGCGTAACATCTTCACCCCAAGATTTGACTCACAAGTACCACGCATTATTCACAACTCACTCACTTACTCTAACATAAAGGCCACTGACGTTACCTTTCCTTCATGAATCAAGTGCCCTCACACAACAAAAGAGAGTAGTTCCACCCAATAAAATTTAAGAACACTTAGGAACTTAAGATAGAAAGAATTCACTCACTCTCAGAAATAACATTCATATGCCACAAAAGATGCACCATAAGCTTGCCCGTAGTGTACTACTCCACTAATCGAGCTCATTCAATCTAGGATCAATTAGGACTTTATTTGGTTGTAATGTAGGCTACGGGACGGGTATGATACATTTAGATATAAGAGTGACTACACCTTCTTAAGCACTTTAATACATATACATTAACATTCAAACCCAATACTTATGTCAAACCAAAACTCCACCTTCACATCAATGTATATTACCCCATTCTTCTTTAAGCACACTTACATCAAGAGCCACCACTTATCAAGGAATTTTTTTTTCACAACAATCCAACTATTTTTTTTTTCAATTCAAGTGGCTCTTACTTTTTTCAAAACAGTGCACCTTTCTCCTTATTTCATTAGTTCCACTCAAAAGCCAAACCAACCACCTCACACTTTAACTTTTACACAGTTCATAATAATTCAAGTGCTCGTGAGAGGTTAAAAGGTTCAAATAGATGATTAATTCAAACAAATGGGTAAGGCTTGTAATGTGGTTGCCAAAGAAATAGGATTATAGGCTCAAAGGGGTTAACTACGTTATATAATAATTAGGCGGGTAAAATATATATGGCTCAACAAAGAAACGCCTATATCACTTCCAAGACTGAACAAACTACTATTTCGCTTTGTAAACACACGAGGCAAGTTCTAGACATCAAATGCAATGCATAGAATAACACAAAACCTTACACACACATGGCACATAACTCGCTCAGGATTGGACTCATCAAGACACTCTAGTAAAAGCAGTTAAGTAAAGTTAAAATCATACAATTTAAGGTACTTATACAAGAGTCAAAAATTGAGCCTAAGCGTCACAGCCAAAGTACTCACCGTTCTCAAGGCATAAACAAGTCAAAAGATATTGCTTCAATTTAAAACAAAACACAATGGCTCCTACTCCCAAAAAACTAACTACACCCGGTTCAAATAAAATCCTTGGAAAAGAACCGCGGCACAAAGAAAAACCAAGGGGAAATTATTATACTACCTACAAAGAAAATCTTTTTTTTTCTTTAGACTTAATTCCCTCAAGAAAATTATCTAATAGATCCATCGTCGGGAAAAGTCTAAACTTTTTTTTTCGTTTTTCTAAAATAAATAAAAAAAATATTCAATTAAACTAACACAACTAAAATAGCATAGAAAGTCACCCAGACAATCTCCTCACCCCACACTTAAAATTGTGCATTGTCCCCAATGTACACCATAACTAATAAAAGGGTAAAAGCGACTCCCTGGTAGGCCAAAGGCCGAAGCACTAACAACTCATGGGGTACTCAGACTTCTCCCAAGCTTGGTCCTTCGTGCGGGTACCTCACACTTAGTTCCAACCATTTGGTTTGTTGTTGCATCATTCCAATAGCTTTGCTTTCCATGTTCCTAGAAATCAAAAATCGACACTACAAAAATAATATAATAATAAATAAAAAAATAAAATAAACTAAATTAAAATAAAAAATAAAAAAAATAAAGCTGGGTTGCCTCCCAACAAGCGCTTGATTTAACGTTGCGACACGACGTGAATCACTTTTTGCCTCCACCTCGAGCTTGTGGATTGAACCCCCATTTTGGCTTCAAGCTTATGATTATGGTCATGGGGCGGTGGAACGAATCTAACTGGCCCAAGAAAATAATGTAGTATTCTGCACTCCTTGGCCTTTATATGAGGTATGTAATCCTGACTTTCTAGCAAGAAGAATTCCAGAACACATGAACTTCAGGACTTTCAACATCCTCAACATCAATGATATTAGAGTCAACAAAATTTATATCCTCAAAGTCCTTGGCCGGCTCTAGTCTCACTTCTTCAACATTAACATCCTCAAATTGTAGTTGGTTAGGTTGTTGATGTTCTACTCTGACCTCCCCAATTAACACCTCGAATTCATGCTCTTCTTGGCTACTATCCTCAATATTGGCTTGTTGAGCATTAAAAGCTCCAACCACTTGACTCAATTGAGCCTCCAACTTCCGAATAGTTACCTCTTGCCTTTCTATCTACAATTATTTTTCATTATTTTGTTTCAGAAGGCACTTTAACATATCATTGATAACTGCAAGAGCAAATTGCAACCTTGAAAGAATTTTCCCCTTCTCGACATTTGGTCAGAGCTCGGTATATTTCTGCTACAATCAAGGGAACCACTGTGCTAGTAGGTTTCTTCATGGCAACATCTAGCATTCCTACTAGGCCAAGGTCTATGTGACCATCTTTTCTAGGACAAATTACCACTCCCAAAAAGGCCACCATGAAGGCTAATCCCCGTCGGGCTTCCCACTTGTCCTTATTTCCAGCATGTGTTAATCCTGTATTGGGTTCCTCAAAACCTTTGGGGTTACCATACCGGTGATATAGGAAGTGTAGTGTACAACACCCTTCCGCCAGATGCGGGTCCTGAATATCCCGACTGATGTTCAACAAGTCCAAAAACCTATGAAGAGTTATCGGTCGTGGGGCCAAAGGGTATCTACCGCGGAAGTTCCCGTTGAGACCGGCATATCCGGCAATTTCTTCCAATGTGGGTGTGAGTTCAAAATCTGAAAACCAGAATACATTACGGGTCGGGTCCCAAAATGGTATCAGTGCCTCAATGACATCCTTCCTTGGTCTGATTTTCAATAAATCTACAAGACCGCCCAGGCTTTTAACCACAGTATCCCTGCTTCCTTTTCCCAAGTCATGCCACCACATATGGAGTTTCAAAGGGATCTCGCTCAGGACTGAGAAGGTTTCGATGTCGCTTGAATTCATCCTGCACAGTATTTAGGGGAACTTAATGATTTATTTTGAAAAATGGCTATTTGTGCAAAAATTCTTTATTCAGAAAATAAGGACTTGGATTTGCAAATACGGCCTTTCAGCACTTCTGGGAGGAAGATTTTAAGGCTGTGCCCGCAAACCATTTAAATGACTCAGGGTGGCTATTCTTGCAAAAACGGCCTTCCGGCGTCCTTTTGGGGACATTCGGCTTATTTTAAGCAAGAATGGCACCACCTGACTTATTTGTGACTAAAAATTAAAATTTTGACATTTTTTTGGCTATTTTTGAAAAAGGAAGTTGGACCCGATGAGGGTTGCCTACGTATCTCACATCCGGTGAGAATCAAACCGGCGTAGTTCGGGCAGATTTGCCAAAATCAAAACTATTTTGAACAACAATTTTCTTTTCTATGTTTTCACATATTTTCTTTCTTTTTCTTTTTTTCATTTTTCAAAATCCGGCAGCATTTCGGTACTATTTGGGCATTGTGGTTTTTTCAAAACAAATGGTCACCCTCACTTAGTCCTCACACTTTTATTTTCATAATTCACTCATTTAGACAAGCCGGTCAACATGCAAAGCCGAGCAAATAAATGCGCAAGTAGCACGTAAGATGCATCAGGATGGTCAATTCATTTCAGGTCATCTGTCCTAGACGGACCCAACCCCTGTGTTGAGTCCCCTAAGTCAAATGCACATGATTCAAACAAGCGTCCTACTAGGGATCCGGCATGAGGTTTTGTTCTTCTAGGTTTAACCCTAGGTTTATTGGTCTAGACCTGGCTTACCCGAGCGGACAACTCGAGCCGAGGGGGAGGCAGCGTACCGGGGATACAGAAGCTCCGCCGGCTTTGCAACTTATCCAACCTCGTTCTAAATAGGAAAAGACTCTAAACAGAAGAGAAGCTACACGAAGTGCACCCTTCTCCATGATGTAGATGACTCAGAAAGAGGAAGGGATTCGCGACAATTTATATATACAATTTCAACAAATATCAAAGCGGTAAAACATTTAGCACATATAGCATGGAACATGTAGAAAAATCAGATAAAGCCAAATATAACAATTGTACTAAGCTCGAATTCTTGAACCCTGAATCGAAATTCTGGGTTCGTGATCCCCAGCAGAGTCGCCAGAGCTGTCACACCTCCTTTTTTTTACACACCCACCCCGAAGGAGGATGTATAAGGGAGTTTTTCCATTTAAAGTGACATTATTCTAAATGGGATTATTTATTTATTCTTTAGAGTCGCCACTTGGGATAGGATTGGCTTTTGGTGTCCCAAGTCACCGATTTAATTTAAATCCCAAATCGAGGAAAATTTCGACTTCCCAATTGGAGTCTGCGAACCAGAAATTCTGTGTAAGGAATTCTGTTGACCCGAGGGAAGGTGTTAGGCACCCCCGGATCCCGTGGTTCTAGCACGGTCGCTTAAATTATCATAAATGGCTAAAATCTTATTTTTACTACAAGCTCCAACCTATAGTGCAATTTTAAGAATTATTCAACCGCTTTTAGTTTATTTTTACGGAAGTGAACGCCGTTTAAGAGCGTGCTTTTGGATCACGTCACATGAAATGCACCCGGATCCTCAACATCTCTTATTCAACGTTTTGGGATTTGGATTTGGGTTGCATGAAATGCACACCCCAGTTTAGGAGAGTAATATTATTAAAATTCGCGCCCAAAGCAACTAGCGTGTTGATATCTCTACGGGAAGCCATGGAAATTTGCTAAATGGCTTCCCCAATTTCTAAAATATTTTAATATAAGCATTTAATGAGGGCCCCGCAACTTATGGATTTGTTTGGCTAGGCTCGTCCCACTTTTATTTAAAGGATATCCTAAAGTATGCTGTGATTTTCTATTTAATTTTGTCTCTAAAGGGCCTAAATAATCAATGTTATAAAATTCGGGCTTCGAGTTCAAGTCCGGATTCAAACAAAAGGACAAAGCCTTTTAATTTAAACCCACCACCTAACTCGAAAGCCCAAATTTATATTATATTAAACTATGAAGTAGGGCATCTAAACCAATTCCACAATAATGAATTTCAGCATACTTTGGACGAGAGTCCATCAAACAGTGGGCTTATTCAGGAGCCCAAATTGAGAGTGAATTGTATTTGTGGAGTTATGCTATGCTCCATTTTATGAAGCCAATTGTAATTGGGCTCTTATCACTTGACCAAGCCCAAGTCTCACAGGATGTCCGATTTTATTGTGAATTAAACGAAATACAATCTTGATTTCAAATTGGCCTATCAAACTCTTTTTATAGTTATTGTAATAAGGGATCCATTAATTTTAAAACTAGGCAATCGTATTATGGACATGTAAATTCATGAGTAGTCACTGGTGTCCTCTCTAGTTTTGAGTAAACAATGTAACAAACAAAACCTTGTGATGAACTGGCTAATTTCATCAAACTAAAATCATGTTTTAAGTTTGATTATCAAACATGATAACAGGACTAACACGAATTAAGCCTAACACTGTTCAACAGAGTATTTATATGGTTCTATAGCATATAACAGTCGGTTAAGTCACAGTCCATACAGTCCTATCAATGTACATGTTATAGTGTCCAAATGAATACAAAATTGCATTGTATTTAAACAAAGGTAAAATACAGCTTGCACTCCAATTTTTCTTCCAATTTGACTATACATCAGACTCGCATTCATAAGTCATTTGAGGCTAAAATAAGTATCTGGAATTTGAGGCAAACAAAAAGGGAAAAAGTCAGCAGCAGTACACAGCAATCAACAGCAGCTTTGGATGATTTTCTAACCCAGAAATGATATTATGCAGCCAGCAATCAATTTC
>NW_017671257.1:161538-164958 GCF_001879085.1 Nicotiana attenuata | reverse complement strand
TTTTGGAATTAAATCATGTCTATTAATTTTAAATTTGTATTTGACAATAATCTAAAAAAATTGAAATGAAAATGAAAGAAAAAAAGAAAGGAGAATAAAAGAGAAGCAAAGCAGATTGGGCCGTTCATTGCTGAACAATTGATGGCCCAGTCTTTAAAAAACATTGGACCAACCCAAGCCAACCCCAAGACCACCGGTCCAATCGCCCCATGTTCAAAACGACGTCGTTTTGACGTCGTTTAATCCAGACCATCCATCCCCTCTAATCCAACGGCCTGGATTGATTCTCGAATTATAATAAAACTGTCCTAAAGTTTGAAAACCCTAGAGACCAGCCCCTCCTTTCCTCGTACCCCTGTCCCTCTCCGCCTCCACCACCGTATCTTCGCCGGAACTCTCGCCGGCGGGAAACGACTTCCATGCCAAAAATCATCAGAAAAACACCATAGATGCTCCTTCTTCTCCTCTTCCAACCCCCACGATGGTTTTCTTCGAATCATAGCCAATCTCGTCGAATATTCCATCGAAGATTTTTCGGCCAAATCACAAGTTGGCCCAAATGAACCCAAAATCATACCAGGCAACCGTCTTCCTTCCCTCATCGCTATTTCAGGCCTAGAATCCCTCGAATCCAAGCAGAAAGCCCTGAATTGTGGATCTAGAGTTTTTGGAATTGAACCTGTTTTGAGGAGATTTTCAAGGTCGAGTGCTTTCTGTAGTAAGTATTTTGTAGCTCTACGATTCTCTTAGTTAATCCCTCTGTTGCTTCTTTTTCATCTGTCTTAATCGGTGAGGTCGCTTTGCATTTTAAGTTTTGTTTAATTTGATTCATGTGTAGTTCAATTTCCAGACATTCTAATTGTTAGTTTAATTTCGATATAGTTTCGTCTTGTTATTGTTAGGAAATTCTGAGTCGAGGTCTTTTCTTCTTAATTCCAAGATTCAATAGAGTTTCTTCTTGTTAATGCTTCTAGCCCGCCTTGAAATTATTTGAATTAATGATTCTGTTAGTTTAAGTTTAGTTCAATTGAGTTTCAGTCTTCATTTGCAGTTTGATTAGATTTTAAGGTTTGGATATAGCTGAGTGATCATTTGTTAATTAACTTCAGTTAAATTCGAGCTAGGGTGAGGGGATTGGGATCAGTTAACCATTGGTCTGTAATTTTCAGACTAGTAGAAGGGTAATTTAGGCATAGAAAAGGGTAGTTTTATTAGGAATAGTAATTTTAAAGTAGGGAAGGGGTAGTATAGGAATTGTAATGGGTGTAGGACCTTCTAGAATAGACTTTAGTATAGTTCTCAGCAAAGAAGAGGAACTTACTTGAGTAACAAGTTAGAAATAGGAGGGCTAAAATGAAATTAAGCCTAAGATCTGATCTACCCTCTTTTGTCACCTATAAAAGGGCATCAAGTGCCTTGAGGACTGGTGGAATTTTTTGAGCCCAAAAATCCCCATCAAAAGTTGGTTTTTCCCTTTCTCTCAAAAGTTCCAGATTAGTGTTTAAAGTCTAATATACAAAAAAAAAAACAAAAAAAAAAACATCAAAAAATAGAAAAATCAATCAAAAATTCACTGTTTCATTAGCTTTGCTTCAGTCTAGTTTCAGATTCTGTTGTGGATGCTTTCATTTTGGGTTTTATACGAGTACTAGCAGCATCAGGGGCTTTGAATTTGTGTTGGTGATTACTGGCCATTTAGTTGTAGCTGAATTCAAGTGTGTTTGAGTAATTGGTATTGGGTTTGGCTTGGGTGGAGTTGATTTCAAAAGTTCTCAGTGGATTGAACTAGTTGCTGGCTGGTCCATTCCTGTTTGTTGCTCGTGTAGACTGCTGCTAACTGATTTGCTTCTTCTTAATTCCTAAAACCAGGTACACATTCAAGTTTCTTCGATGTAATCTCCTGATTGAAAGGGAAACGCATTATCAATGGAATGTGCAGAGCATTTTAGTTCGAGTTTGTCTAATATGTGATGATGTAGTCTGTTAGGTTGAAATTACTTTCAATTTGTCTAGTTAAACTCTGTTACTGATTTTAATTATGAAGGTTGTTCTAATGAACGATAGTAGATTGTTAATGTAGATCCTGGACTGTATTGATTTTGAGCTTGCAAGCTGTGAAGACTAGAAATCAGATTTAGCTTAGTTAGTTTAGTTTGTTACTTCTATGTAGTTATCTCTTTAAATTCAAAAAATAATGGAACATAGGAACAGAATCTGCTGAGCACTAGCACGTGAGCACCCACATTGAAAATTAGTGCAAAGGTCTTATACATGTTAAATCTCGACAATGGCAGTAACTTATTTAAAATTGGTAATTGTTTGGATGTTGATAATGTGTCATTAGGTAAGTATTCTATTTGGTCTATTAACACTGGTAGACGAGGTAATTTGGTAAAATTGTATCAAGTGTTTGGTTTTGGTTAATTATTAAATACAATTGGAGCCGTTAAATCAAGCATCATAACCTTTGTTGGGGTTCGATTGCCCACGCAATATTCCAACTGGGCGGCTGCATTAGGCCTTACAAGGGAGGCCCATTTGCTGAAGCTCACATGCACGTTCTGACTTGCATTAGCAGGGATTTGATCCCTCAGCTTCTTAATCGCTTCTGTTCCTGTCAATCAGGCTTATTGGGCCAGTCGTGTGGGCCCAATTCTCAATTCCGTTCAAATTGATTAGTTAGCATAATTTGGGCCTTCCAAGCTAGGTAGCACATTTAAGCTAAGGGGATTTTCCTCTTGTTTGGAGGTGGACTTGAGTTTGAAGGCCCAGATTCTTTAATTATTAACTAGGCCCTTTAGAGATAACACTATAATAGAAAATCATATTTTCTTTTAGGATGGCCTTTAAATAAAACATGAGACGAGCCTCGCCGCATAAAACATAAAATTGCGGGGCCCTCATTAAATACTTTATTAAAATATTTAGAAATTCGGGAAGCCATTTAGCAAATCTCCATGGCTTCCCGCAAAGATATAACACGCTAGCCACTTTAGGCGCGCTTTCAATAATATTACCTTCCTAAACTCGGGTATGCATTTCATGCAACCCAAATCCAAATCCCAAAACGTTGAATAAGAGGTGTCGAGAATCCGGGTGCATTTCATGTGACGTGATCCAAAAACACGCTCTTAAACGGCGTTCACTTTCATAAAAAATAATTAAAGCGGTAAAACAAAATTGCACTATAGGTGGGAACATGTACAAAACCAGATGTTTAGCCATTTATAATAATTTAAGCGACCGTGCTAGAACCACGGGATCCGGGGGTGCCTAACACCTTCCCTCGGGTCAACAGAATTCCTTACACAGAATTTCTGGTTCGCAGACTCCAATTGGGAAGTCGAAATTTTCCTCGATTTGGGATTTAAGTTAAACCGGTGACTTGGGACACCAAAAGCTAATCCTATCCCAAGTGGC
>NW_017671257.1:155534-160829 GCF_001879085.1 Nicotiana attenuata | reverse complement strand
CTAGACCAATAAACCTAGAGTTTCAACCTAGAAGACAAAACCTCATGCCGGATCCCCAGTAGGACGTTTGTTTGCATCATGTGCATTTGACTTAGGGGACTCAACACAGGGGTTGGGTCCGTCTTGGACAAGTGACCTGAACTAAATTGACCATCCTGATGCATCTTACGTGCTACTTGCGCATTTATTTGCTCGGATTTGCATGTTGACCGGCTCGTCTAAATGAGTGAAAATTGAGAAAATAAGCGGTGTTAGGACTAAGGGAGGGTAACCATTTGTTTTGAAAAAACCCCAATGCCCAAATAGTACCGAAATGCTGCGGGATTTTTGAAAAATGAAAAAAGAAAATTGTTTGGAAAAAATAGAAAGAAAATTGCGGTTCAAAATAGTTTTGATTTTGGCAAATCAGTACCGAACTACGCGGGTCTGATTCTCACCGGATGTGAGAGACGTAGGCAAACCTCATCGGTTCCGGCCCCACTTTTCAAAAAATCCAAAAAAATATTTTCTTTTAGTTCCTTCATTAAAAAAAACAAAAAAAAAAGAAGATAAAATAGTTTTTAAACTTAAAAAATAGTTTCCTTCTTTCTAATGTTTTCATGAAATAACAAGAAAAATCAATAAAAATCAAAATCCAAAAATACAGGTTTCCTTCATTTTGAAGTATTTTTCCAAAATCAAAAAAAAATCAGAAACAAAAATCCAAAAAAAATATTTTTTAGATGTCTTTCTTTTGTAAATGTCCATAAAAATTTTGAAAAAATTGAAGTCCGAAAAATATTTTGACTTTCTTTTAAAGTACTTTTGTAAATAAATAAAAGCTCAGAAATTCAAAACTTTTTTCTTTTTAAATCCAAAATCTAAAACAATATTTTCTTTCTTCCTTAGAAAAAGAGAAAACAAATCAAAGTGAAATTTCAGAAGTTTTTCTTTCAAAAATAAAATCAAAATCAAAATACCAAAAATAGCCAACCACTCCCTTTTGCAAAAAATAGCCAAAAATGTCAAAATTTTAATTTTTGTCAAAAATAAGACGGGTGATGCCATTCTTGTTTTAAAATAAGCCAAATGTCCCCAAAAGGACGCCGGAAGGCTGTTTTTGCAAGAACAGCCACCCTGAGTCATTTTAAATGGTTTGCGGGCACAGCCTTAAAATCTTCCTCCCAGAAGTGCTGAAAGGCCGTATCTACAAAACCAAGTCCTTGTTTTTCTAGATAAAGAAAAGTTTGCAAAATAGCCACTTTTTTCCTGTTAAGTCAAAATAAGTCATTAAAATACTCCTTAGATGTCTTTCTTTCATAAGTAAAAAATATAAAATAAAAAAATACAAATTTTGAAAATTGAGTCCGAAAATATTTTTTGCTCAAAATCCAAAACATTTTTATAAAAGTCCCTCTTCCGAAAATTAAGAGGCAACTTTCAAAATCCAAAAAAAAAAAAGAAATATTTTTTCTTTCGTGTTTAGTAAATAAATGAAAATTCAAACAAATATATTTCCTTTTACTTCTAAAATTCCCGAAGTTTCAATAAAACGAAAAGGTAGAAGTCTTTCTTTCAAAAATTAAAAAGAAAAATCAAAATCAAAATATTTCCCTTTCCTTTCTAAAGCATTTCTTTCAAAATTCAAAAAAAAGAGAGTTAGTTTATTTACCTTATTTTCAAGAACTACGCTTGGTCTGATTCATGCGGGGTCATGATACGTAGGCAATCTCCATAGGATTCGACCGTAACCCTAAAAAAAAGAGAGAAAAAAAAAGAGAAAAAAGAGAAGGAAAACACGAGGGAAGGAAATAAAGGAAAAACAAGAGAGGAAAAGAAACGCAAAAGAGAAAATAAGGAATCGAGAGAAAAACCATGGCAAAAGAAAAGGGAAAAGCAGGAAATGAAAAACAGAGGGGAAAGAAAATTGAGAGAATATAGAAAGAGAAAGAAAAGCAACAAAAGTAGAAATCAAAAGAAGAGAAAATAGAAAAAAGAAAGGCCGGGATGACGCGTGCAACCAGTGCAAACATGTAGACATCCGTTTAACTGTATAGGTGCATCACACTCCAATGTGCGATTACCTATCTGTTCTTTGTCTCAAACTAACCGTGTGTTGCTGTCAATTCCAGTCTAGCTTTTAGAAACGGTGGTTGGTTGTGGTAAGCTGGCATCGCATCAATACTTTGCCAGATCGAAAGGAAGTGTGGAAATGTCTACGGAAATGAATTTGCCCGCAGTCCCCATTTCTGAGGACAGCCCCATCTCGGGGATCCCGGCATCTGAGTCTGTCACAGCGGAAGAGAATCGGATACTACGTCTCCGACTCATGGAGATGTGGGACGCCTGGACCAATGGAAGAAAGCCTCCAAGCGCCATCCCTGGATTTCCTGAACTATTCCCTAGATCTGGGGGTACCTCCAATATCCCCATCAGCCACCCTCATACTCCTTTGGGACAGCCTACCATGACCACTCACTTCATCGGAACACCTTCTGAGGTCCGCCCCCAGGTGTTCCCGGCAGGAACAGCTCCTAACATCTTCACTGCTCCACCATGCTCTGCTACAACACAACCCTCACTGCCAAGGCCCGCCTTTAATCCCTCAGCTTTCACTTTCCAAAACCCTGTCTTTCCAGTGGATCCTCCTCAATATCCCATATATAATTACTCTCAGCCGCCACCATACGAGCTTACACCAGGGCAGGACAAAACCCCCAAAGACCCAGAGCAGGATGAGATGGCGAAAAGAATGAGAAGCCTCGAGCAGACCTTGAAAAACATGCAAGGATTGAGCGGGCAAAAGAGTGTTTCTTATACTGATTTGTGCATGTTCCCTCACGTGCACCTGCCCATGGGATTTAAAACGCCAAAGTTCGAAAAGTATGACGGGCATGGCGATCCTATTGCCCACCTCAAAAGATATTGCAACCAGCTGCGCGGGGCCGGTGGAAAAGAAGAGTTGTTGATGGCTTATTTCGGAGAAAGCTTAGTAGGCATTGCCTCAGAATGGTATATGGACCAGGATGTCTCACGATGGCACATTTGGGATGATCTAGCCAGAGACTTTGTAAGGCAATTTCAGTAAAACATTGACATCGCACCAGACAGGAACTCTTTGGCCAATTTGAAGAAGAAACCCTCGGAAAGTTTTCGAGAATATGCAATTAAGTGGCGTGAACAGGCATCAAGGGTGAAGCCTCCAATGGATGAGGTGGAGATGGTCACTGTGTTCCTTCAGGCCCAGGAAGCAGACTACTTCCAGAACATGATGTCGGCCATGGGCAAGCCTTTTGCAGAGGCAATTAAAATTGGTGAAATGGTAGAATATGGTTTGAAAACTTGCAAGATTTTGAGTCAATCGGCTATTAGAGCAACCTCCCAAGCCATCCAAGGCGGGTCTGGAGGAATGGCCAAGGGTAAATAGAAAGAAGAAATGGTTATGGCAGCATCGGGGGCAAGAAGACACTGGGCCCCTAGGCCCATCTTCTCTGAAAGAACCCCTCAATATCACTACCCTCACCATGACATGGCTTATGCTCCTCAACCGTATGCGGTCATGAATGCTCAACCCTTTGCTCGGCTGCAGCCACGTGCCAATAGAAACCAAGCTCCATTTCAAAGACATCAGCCTCCTCAGCAAAACCACTATAACCCCCTTCCTTCGCAGAATAACTTTCGTCCTCCGGAACCACCCAGGAGACCAAACTTTACCCCAATTGGTGAATCTTACTCCAGTCTATTCCAGAAACTTGTCAAATGGGTCTACTGCAGCCGGTTCCTCAGAACAGACAAAACCCAGCATCGCCTGCCTACAGAGCTGGTGTCAGGTGTGCATACCATTCAGGGGCAGAGGGCCATCATACAAATGACTGTTGGACTCTGAAACAAGCGGTGGAGAACTTAATAGAGCAAGGGAAAATTGTGTTGAGGGATAAGGATGTCCCAAATGTGACCAATAATCCGCTGCCCGCTCACAACAACGGGCCAGTAATCGGGATGATCTGTGAGGACAGAGAATTCGATCCAGCCTTAAAAGCTATAATTGCTATCGCCGATGCAGAAAGAAAGCCCGAGGTGGCCCCGAAGCAAGAGAAAGGGGAAAAGAAGAGCAAAATCACCAAGTCAGAACCAGAAAAGAAAGCTAATTTGAAGAAAGGAACACAAATGTACATACCCAAGCAAGCCTCTGTGGTGCGGGGGACAATTAAACCCCCTCGGCTGAATGAGCCAGTGGTTATTGGACGTGTACCACAGAAGCCTATGACGAACCCTGCTGCGGTACCATTGAATTATCATCAGACGGTGGTTACGTACAAGTGTAAAGAGATCTTGGGAGAGCTGTTAGAAAACCCCCTGTTGAGAAATATTCAAATGTAGAGGAGATAAACAATGCCACCAGAAGGCATTTCCCGCCTAAGAAGCCTGTGAGTGCTGAGGAAGCAGAAGTGTTCTTTCAAAAAATGAAAATGGCTGATTATGAGGTGGTACATTTGTATGAAACTTTTGTCAAGCCTAAATACGGTAAAGAGGAAGATGATGAGGTTTTCATGGCTGAAGAAAGTGAGGAAATACGTGGGGCAATGAGAAAAATGCTCTACGAAACCCACATGGTCCAGCCGGTAGAAGATACTAGCGCCGCTGAGGTGCTTTACATGGGACCGGATGCTAAACTCCAGAACTGGAAGGCTACGCCATTCCTAATCAGGCAGGAGTCCCAGTAAACTAGCCCTGCCACTTTTTCTGCATCTCGAGTTATTTCAGGGTGTAACTCGGATGTCTTCTGTAATTGCTTGTCTTTAAAATTCCCGAATGTGAACCCTGTTATCTTCAAAATTCCAAAAATGAAATCAATATTTCATCGTTCATTTTTCTTTCTGATTTTGCTATTTTTCCCTTCATTTCTTCTTTTTAGTTCTAATAATGCAGCTTTAAATAACATGACATGCTTGCGGACTTCATGCCTAGATCCCGAAATGCTGTCAGATTTCGAAATAATGGATCAAGAGTCAAAATGCGAAGAAGGTAACTTTGAGGAAATAAAACAAAGAATTGGAATAACTGAAGGAAAATTGGTTCGCACAAGAGAGTGTGCTGTACTCAGGGAACATCCGGGCAGTTGTACCAACAAAGAATGACCCATCCTTACAACAAGGAAGTGCGGCCCAGGAATCTTGAAATAGGACAACTGGTGTTAGGATGCATTCTCCCTCATCACCAGGAAGCAAAAGGAAAATTTGCTCCTAATTGGAAAGGTCCTTACATCATCAGAAGGATACTGCTAAGAGGAGCATGATATTTGGGAGACATCGAAAG
>NW_017671257.1:86885-154371 GCF_001879085.1 Nicotiana attenuata | reverse complement strand
CGACTGACCATGGTGGTTGATGCTTTCAAAGCAAAAACATTGGAAAAGAAAGGAAGTCAAAGGCAAAGGTCCTAAGGGCAGAATAAAGTGAAAAGGCTAGAGCCCACACGGGCATGTCATAATGGGATCCCGAGAGTTGAATATTGTCGGTTTGGAAAAGCAATTCACCCTCAAGATCAACAAGCAGTAGGGTTCTCACAGAAAGGGGCCGGGATCAAGCAGTTGGGATGATCAAGGCCACAAAACCAACCACCGTTTCAAACTAATAAATTGTTCTTTGTTGAAAACAGGTCTAATTCAAAACAACCGTGCAAGAGAAAATGAAATGCGCAAGCGCTGAAACAGCTTTGCAGCAGGAAAACGACCCAAAAGGAACGTTCCCCCCCCCCCCCCCAAGTTCTTTCATGTGTTTCGCTAAATAAAAAGGAAAACATAAAAAGAGAAAAAAAATGAGAAGAAGAAGAAGAAGAAAAGAAATGAAAATGAAAACCCCAAAAGAGAAACAAATCATGGTAGCAAGGAACTTTTTCTTTCCAAATCCCGGCCAAATAACCGAGGATCTCCCGGCCAAAAAATCGTGGAGCTTTTTCTTTCCAAATCCCGGCCAAAAAACCGAGGATCTCCTGGCCAAAAAATCGATGGAGCCTTTTCTTTCCAAATCCCGGCCAAAAAATCGAGGATCTCCCGGCCAAAAAACCGTGGAGCTTTTTCTTTCCAAATCCCGGCCAAAAAACCGAGGATCTCTCGGCCAAAAAATCGTGGAGCTTTTTCTTTCCAAATCTCGGCCAAAAACCGAGGATCTCCCGACCAAAAAACCGTGGAGCTTTTTCTTTCCAAATTCCGGCCAAAAAACCGAGGATCTCCCGGCCAAAAAACCGCAGAGATTTTTCTTTTCAAATCCCGGCCAAAAACCGAGGATCTCCCGGCCAAAAAAAACCGTGGAGCCTTTTCTTTCCAAATCCCGGCCAAAAAACCGAGGATCTCCCGGCCAAAAAACCGCGGAGCTTTTTCTTTCCAAATCCCGGCCAAAAAACCGAGGATTTCCCGGCCAAAAACCGAGGCGCTTTTTCTTTCCAAATCCCGGCCAAAAACTGAGGATCTCCCTACACAATCCTGATTTGATCGCTTAGATATGTTCACAACTAACTCGCGAAATTTTCCTGGTGAAAACTGGGGCAGAAAATTTCGTTCGTTTGTTTGTTTTGGTATCTTAAGCAGGTCAACCTCAAGATGCAAGGTGTGAAATGACCAATGGAATAAATCTCAATCCAGAGTCAAGAAAAGAAGAAAAGAACATAAAGAGATGAACTCAAATGTGAAGCAAGCAAGGGCGCCGGTTGCTCAAAATCTGATTGAAGTCACAAGCTCCGTTGACCCCGTTTTGACCCAATGTTGCAGAAGGAAACAACACCTACAACTTGCAAGCATCAAGATTCAGATCGGAGTCCACAGCAAAATCAGCTAAGACTCAAGATCAAGTTTCAAGAGATTTATAGATAGGAATCTTGTAAGTCATAGTTGATAGGCATAGCTAGCTTAGCTTTGATTTTCCTTTTGGTGTAATAAGGAGGTCAGCAAGCAGTAGCAGCAGCAACAGCAGTGAAATCACAACTCCTGGTAGTCCCAGCTACTAAAATTTCCAGAACTACACCTTACCTGATTCCTTTATAGCCAAGGATATGTAGGCAACCTTTGAAGCGGGGTTCGGTCAGACGGTTTTCAAAATGCTTCTCATGGAGTCCGAGCAGGCAAAAATCCTTCATGGTGCTCATTTATCTTTGCCCGAAAACCCTTAGTGTCTTCGAGAAAAGAGGGGCAGCTGTGAGCACGTGATTTTTGCCTCGCTTAAATTACTCCTATAAAATTCATAAAATTAGGATTTTTTCTTTTATTATTTGACTTTTAGAATTTAATTGCATGATTTTGTGTGCATTTTTAGTTGACATAATTCATAAAAAATACAAAAAAAATAGCACATTTGCATTTAGAACCCAATTCTGTATTTTTAGGTTTACTAGTTAATTAACTCCAAAAAATAAAGAAAATAACAAAAATAGTCCATTTTGCATTTTTTTTATTGATGATTGTTCATTTGGTCATGAGTTTAGGACTTAATCAATTTTTAGGAATTAATTAGCTTAGTTTCGGAAATAAATTAGGTCTTTGTTTTAATTTTTGCATTGTTATAAAAATCAGAAAAAATATAAAATACAAAAATGAAAACAAAACAAAAAATGAAAAAAGGAACAACTAAAATAAAAGAAAGTGAGTCTTAATAAGAAGACCAAAATTGGGCCAAAATTGGCATAGCCCAAATCAAAAACCCCCAGATCCGCCTGTTTAGCCCAACCCAACCCCTGATCCGGTCCAGAGACGCCCAAAACGACGTCGTTTTGGCGTCAATGAATCATGACCGTCCATCCCCTCAAATCTAACGGCCTGGATTGATTCTCGAATTAAAATAAAAGTGTCCGAAATTATGCCAAAACCCTAAAAACATCTCTCACCCTCCTCGTACTCCCCTGTAACGCCGGCGTTACCCCCACCGTGTCTCCGCCATCTTCCGCCATCCGCCGCCGGCCGGAAATCGCCACCGCCGGCGGCGATGCTCCAATGACGCCCAAATTTACACCATGACTCCATCCCAACCTCCCCATGTCGATTCCAACCTTACCTCCCCTCAAATATCAACCAAACTCTCCGAATATTGAATCTAAATTTCGGTCAAAACCCTAACCCCTCCGAATTCAACCAAATTCACACCCTATACTCCCCTAACCTCCCTCTTCCTAAATCCCAAACTAGAACCCTTCAAATCCAAGCGAAACCCCTTCAATTTTAGATCTAGGGTTTCGAAGTTCCACATTGTTTTGGGGATTTCTTCACTCGAATGATTTTTTACTAATGTTATATGTTTTATTTTAACAAAATAAACATATAACATTAACAAAAAATCAATTTCGAGAATCAATCAAGTAGAAGACCAAAATCAGTGAGTTCCTTCTCTTTTGATTACATTTCTTGTTTGACTGATCCAGTTCTCATATTATTTTTTTAATTTCTAGTTTAATTTTCATTTTTTTAATATTGTTCGATTTTGTCTTGATTGATTTCTTGAGTTGGTTCTGATTTTTGTTTGATTTTTGATTAATTCTGGTTACTTGTTTGTTCTGATTTCTGATTTTAGTTTGGTTTTAGTTGGATTTTATTCGATTAGGATTTATTCTGCTTTGATTGTTGTTCTTTTCTATCTTTAATTTCTATAGTTTGATTTTAGTCATTGTTTGTTATTAGTGTTTTAATCAGTGATTCCTTGATTGTTACTATTTAGTTCTAATTAGTTTAATCTGTTTGGTTATAGCTGATAGTCCTTAATTAGGGTAAATGAGGGTGAAGTTTAGTTTAGTGTTAGGTTAGTAATTTCAGGAGTAGTCAGGGGTATTTCGGGCACTTAAAATGGGTTAATTTGCTAAGGCTTAGTAATTTTTAAATAAAATAAGGGTAGTATAGGGATTTCTACATAGAAACATTGCTCTAGTTGAAACTAGAACACCCTAGAGTCTCCTAGAATAGGGCCTTAGCTATAATTTCAAGAACTTGGTAGTATAACTTGACCAACAAGTCATGAATTGAAGGACTAAGTAGTTAAAAACTGAAAATAAAAGAGGGACCTAGGGTGTAAAAGGAAATCCGAAAGTTGCCCTAGCCTTTGCCTATAAAAGGGCAGTACCCTTGCCTTGCAATACAAGTTTGGAGAAGTTTTAAAAAATCTAAAGTTTTTAGAAGGTTTAGATCTGAAAAATCCAAAAAAAAAAAAGTCAGAGAGAAATAGATCTGAAATTCAAAATTCAAAAATTAGAAAGCCATAGAATCTGAAACTTCGAAGTTCCAGTCCAAAAGAAAAACCAAAAAAATTAAAAGCTGAAAATTGAGAGTTCTAGAAATCCAAAATTGAATCCTCGATTAAAATAGGGATGAAACATTAGCTCTAAGGTTGAAATTCAGAAATGCTAGGTATGCTTTCGATTGAAATCACTTTGAAATGCTGATTTGAGTGCTATTTTACAAAGCTGGTTTGCTGTGGGTTTTGTTCGATTGAGATCATATTTCCTGGGTTTTGGCACTCAATTTGTGAGCTGTGTTGCTGCTGGTTTCAATTGCTGTTATCTGCCCTGCTGATTCTCATTCCTTTCATTTATCCATTCTCCAGGTACTCCTTTGGTCTCATATGACCTGTGAAGAATCAATGTAGGGCTGATTTGGAAGATAAAATGATGAAATGTTATTTGATTTGATCCCTGAAGTCTCCTGTTCTATATTAGCTTAAAAGCATAGAGTAGTTATGTTTATTTGAGCAATACACTGATTTGTATTAATTGGACTGCATGAACTGTTTTTCAGACTTGTATGAGTGTGATGTTAGTTGTAGTTTAGTCAGTTCCAGTGTGATTGTTATGTTAGTTTGGGGATTAAGTTTGGATTAAGGTGTGGATTAGAAACAAAGTCCAAAATTAATATATATACTCATACCGGTCAGCATCACCTGTAGCTTAACATAATTAGTTAGTTTGATGTGTTCATTATGTATGCGCTGAAACGTGAAGTGCAAAATAATTAGATTACAACTTAATGTCAGCATTTACCTTGTATTCCATATTAGCTTGAGGATTTATGAATTACTGAAACTACTGTTAAATTTCCGTGTTGAGGATGTTAGTTATCAATAGGCAAATAAGTTGAAATTGTGTGAATTGTTCTAAAACCAGCACGCCAGTGATATGAATAAATGGTGCATTTGCTTTACAAAATTATTTAACAGGCCCAAGAATTAACATCAGTTTGGGCTCATTCATGAGCCAAAGCAGTACATTTTTTTAAATGAGATTTGGGCCTAATGGCATAATCAGAAGCCCAAGTAATTTGAATTAGCCCATGTGTGCTAAGTGATGGTCCGATCTGGGATTAAATCACTGGGTCCCAATTTATAGTTTGCTTTCGATTTGGGCCTGCATAGAGGCCCACGACTGGGCAACTTCTTATAAAACCTGACCAAATTTCCTCATTTTGGGGCTGGTTTCGAGGCCCAAGGTGCTGAAAGCTTAATTCATATTTGAAATAGTTTGTTTTAATGCAGGCTCGGGTTTTTCAAGCTAAGTAGCAAATTTGAATTAAGGGGTCCTCAATAATGGAGATTCCCTTGTTTAAGTTTGGACTTGATCTTGAGACCCGAACTTTTCATAATGCTAATTAATTAGGCCTTTTAGAGACAATCCTTAATAGAGAATAATAGTTCCTTTAGGATGGCCTTTAAAATAAATCGAGGTGCGCCGCGCCAAACAAAATTCATTAAATTGCGTAGCCCTCGTTGAATACCTAACTTAAAATACTTAGAAATCGGGATGTGCCATTTAGCGAATTTTCATGGCCTCCCGCAAAGTTAACAACACGTTAGTTGCTTTAGGCGCGTTATTTAATAATATTACCTTCTTAAATACGGGTGCACATTTATGTGACCCAAATCCAAATCTCAACGAAGTCGAAATGTGTCAAAAACCGCGGGTGTATTTATGTGACGTGGTTCGAGACGTGTTTTCACGACGTTGCAATTCTCTTTAAAAAAGAATAATAAAAGCGGTTTAAAGTTAAAAAGCATATAAGTCAAAAACTTGTGTAAAAATCAGATTTTAGCCATTTATAGCAATTTAAGCGACCGTGCTAGAACCACGGGATCTGGGGGTGCCTAACACCTTCCCTCGGGTCAACAGATTTCCTTATTCAGAATTTCTGGTTCGCAGACTCCAACTGGGAAGTCAAAATTTTCCTCGATTTGGGATTCAAGTTAAACCGGTGACTTGGGACACCAAAAGCCAATCCTTTCCCAAGTGGCGACTCTAAAAATTAATAGATAATCCCATTTCGAATAATGTCACTTTAAATGGAAAAACTCCCTTATACATTTATCCGTCGGGGTATGTGTGTAAAAAGGAGGTGTGACAATACACATAAAGTACATAAATTATGCATATATTATACCTCCACTGACTATCTTTAGCTTAAACGGTTGGATGTGCGGCTAATTGGGTTAATTCTTCTATCTTTTATACACCATTTGGCTAGTAAATGCAATTAATTTCGGCCGACGGGTCAATTTTATATGGAATTTTTTCATTCGTATTTACTATTTGAATCCTTATTACCAAAAATGTCCATGTTTTTGTATTTACCCGACCTAAACATGTTTTAGCTACAAAAAATATACATTTGTTTAAACTAGACTCCTTTCTACGACAGTCTTCCTTATTTAGACGCGGGATTTTGGGATCGCTTATATTTCAATTAGAGATTTTACTAACGTATTCATCGCACCATAATCAAGGCAACAAATTTGTAGAATACTTCTATTACGCAGATTTTCTCTGGTTATCATCGCACCATAATCAAGGCAACATATCTGTAGTATCCTTCTATTCTCTGGTTTTCTCTGATTTTCCATAAACAAAGGTTTTGAAGAAAATAATTGCAAACAATTAGCTACAATTGAATTGAATTTCGCGACATAATGTCAAAATTAGCGATTATGCTTCAACTCAATGTCGGTGGGATAACGTTGGCAGATACAAAGATTTTGATGTTGATAGAATTGTAGTCAACGAAGATTCAAATTAGAGTCAATTGAATTCCCCAATTGCAGAGCATCATATCTAATGATCGATACCTCCACAAAAATTATCGAAATCAAATACACTGTCAATGAACGTTGTCCTCCAATGGAAATTCGGAACGATATGGATGTTCAAGTGTATATGGAGACGAAAAAGGAAAACAAAAACTTAGGAATGTATCCGATGTGTATAACTGTGCGTGATTTCGATTTGGAATGCAGTATGTCGAATGCGAGCACAATTGCAAGTTTGCTCTATTTTTTCAATGCTGATATTTTTCAATTTCAAGTGTTCTACAATTTTACTACAAATTATCTACAATAATATTACATAACAAATGTAGTTCAACTGTTATGTCTCTACAAGTATCTGTCAAATACTGAACACATGAATATACAGAGGTCTGAATTATTATACTTTTATTTGAGTGCGGGTTCATCTGATTATCGCAATACTAATGTGGTACAATTGTCAAGCAATTGTAACACAATTGGAGAAGTATCAGGAACAATGAAGTTGATTGATATGCAAACATCTTTGGCAATTATGGAATATGAAAGTATCCTCATAACAGAACATAAGCCAAATGTAATTGAAGTAGGCCAAGTTTACCAAGACAAGCAAACAATTATCAGTGCAATGAAGCACTATTCCGTTATGAATAAATTTCAATTTAGGGTGAAAAGGTCTAGTGCAAGAAGGTAGGAACATTTTATTTGTCAAATTTATATTGTGTATAAGTTGTAGTTTTTTTGTATAATTGTTTAAAACAAGTTGTTGTGCATAAATAGCCTCGTATTCTGTATCTACAATTTGCATAACATTTTTTGAATTATTTTTATTCTGTAGCTACTGCCTCGTATGTGTTGGGGACAATTGTACGTGGCACTTCAAGTCCACAAGCATAAATGAATCAGCATTGTTCAAGGTTTGAAGATTCAATAGCTTGCACACATGCTCTTTGATGGATAACACATATATACAACACAAACCTACTACCATGGTAGTTGGCAGCATGGTGATGCCAAAATATACGGATCCTAAGATAATATACACACCAAAAGACATACAAACTAACATGTTGTCGGATCATGGTGTGAACTTAACATACATGCAAGCTTGGAGAGCAAAGGAAAAGGCTTGGAATTTTTGAGATGTCATCCTGCTAATTCCTATAGTCGCTTGCCGAGTTATTTGTATATTCTGGAGAAGACTTATCTAAGGTCGGTAGTGAAATTGTAGAAGAGTGAAGATGACTATTTCTTGTATGCATTTCTTGCACTTAGTACGTCCACCAAGGGTTGGGAGCATTGTAAGCCAGTTGTAGTAGTTGATGTCACCTTCTTGAAATCAGCATATAGGGGAATCATGCTAACATCTAGCACAATGGATGCAACAGGTAATGTAGATTAATTATAAAATTATTATTATAAAGTTTTTTTGAGACTGTATTTTTTATATTTTCAAGTTTTATTACAGAAATTGAATTTCTTTTTGCTACTTATGTGATAGGTAGCATATTACCACTAGCATACGCCATTGTTAATTCAGAAAATAACGCATGATGGAGGTGGTTTTTTGAGCAATTCAAACATGCATATGGTGAAAATCCAAATATGTGTGTTGTTTCAGACTGGAATGAGAGTATATTGAAGGCAACATCTACTGTTTATACCGGCATGACACATTATGCTTGCATGTGGCATATTTGGACAAATGTAAGGTTAAAGTTCAAGAAGGGTCATCTAAAGTTAAGCGAATTGTACTTTGCCACAACATGATCATACACACTTGATGAATTTAATGAAAGAATGTCAAAGATTGAAGAGATCGATACAGGTGTTAAAGCGTACCCATACGATATTGGCTATCATAGATGGTCTAGGGTACATGCTACGGTGAACATAACATGGACGATGACATAAAACATTGCAGAGTCCTTGAATGCGGCAACCAAAAATGTAAGAGAGCTGCCTGTAGTAGAACTATTAGAGTACATGAGGACTCTTCTTGAATGTTGGACTAATGAAAAGTTATTGAATGCAAAGGGTACGTTCACATACCTTGTAAAAAAATACAACAGGACAACAAGACATTATCACAGAAGATGAGAGTAAGTTATGGCCAATAACATCAAATCATTGAATCCATCAAACTAAATATATACTGATAATTGTAGAAATAATGTTGTATAATTGTAGTTATTTTGTTTTGTATCTGTTGCTGTCAACTTGTTGTGTGTTTGTAATGAAATTGTAGGTGAGGGCTTAAACAGATTACATCCTTATTGTGATAGATGGTGTGAGGCGCTTCATTATTTGCCTTCAAAACAAGAGATGTAGTTGTGGAAAATTCCATCTTGATGAACTTCCTTGTCCACATGCTTTGGCGGCTTTGAGGCACAAGAACGAGTCTTATGAAAACTATTGTTCTCTTTATTACACGAGGGAGAGCCTTCTGTAGACTTATAAAATACCAGTAGACTTGCTGCCTGATGAAAGCAAATGGAATGTGCCACAACATATAGCTGAAGAAGTTATAATGCCACCTACTGGGAAAAGGCAGCCAGGGAGACCTAAAAAATAAAGGTACAAACCATATGATGAAGTGTAACGACCCGGCCGCTCGTTTCGAGAGTTATAGCCCCATTTCCTTATTTTCTTCTTCTTTTGTGTTCTAGAGCTGTATTATGACTTACCGAGTTAGTTGGTTCGGGTCCGAAGTGGTTTTAGAATGAATTGAGACACTTAGTATCTTGTTTGAAAACTTAAGATGGAATAGTTGACCGGATGTTGACTTAGTCTAAACGACCTTGGATTTGAACTTTGATGGTTCTGTCAGCTCAATCAGGTAATTTTCGACTTATGCATCCGGATTGTGTTTTGGAGGTCCGTAGTGGAACTATGCTTGAAATGCCGAAAGTTGGAAATTTGGAAAGTTTGACCGGGAGTGGATTTTTTTTCTAGGTCGGATTGGATTTTCGGAAGTTGGACTAGGTCCGTGGTGTCATTTGTGACTTGTGTACAAAATTTGAGGTCAATCGGACGTGGTTTGATAGGTTTTGACGTCATTTGTAGAATTTGGAAGTTTTGAAGTTCATTAGGTTTGAATCCGTGTGTAATTCGTGTTTTTGATGTTGTTTGAGGTGATTTGAGGATTCAACTAAGTTCGTATGATGTTTTGGGACTGTTGGTATTTTTGGTTGAGGTCCCGAGGGCCTCGGGGTGATTTCGGGTGGTTAACGGCTTGAGTTTGAGTTGAAGAATGTAGCTGAAGTGCTGCTGCTTCTAGTGTAACCGCACCTGCGGAGTGGGCACCGCAGGTGCGAGCCCGCATAAGCGTGGCTTGGATTGCAGAAGCGATTAGCGAAGAGATGGGCAGAGTTCGCAGGTGCGAAGGCTTTCCCGCACCTGCGATGGTCGCAAAAGCGGCAGTGGAGCGCAGGTGCGAGTGTGGTGCGCAGGTGCAATGTGGTTTCTGCACCTGCGATGTTCGCAGATGGGTTATGTGGATCGCAGAAGCGGAGGCAGTGCCTTTAGTGGTTTTCTGCAAAAGCGGAGTTTTGACCGTAGATGCGGCTCCGCATATGCGGATAAGGGGCCGCAAGTGCGAAAAGCCTGGGCAGAATATTTAAAAATAAGGGTTTGCGATTTCAGTCTTATTTCAGCATTTTGGACTCGGACTTAGGGATTTTGGAGGGGATTTTTGAGGTAATCTTCTTGTACTCGTTTTTGTTCATAAATCTTGTTTCCGCATTGATTTTCCCATCTAGATTGTGTGGTGTTGAGGTGAAATTTGGGGGTTTGAGGCTAGGGATTTGGAGAATGAATTGTGGGGATTTGGGCGACCATTTGATGTCAATTTTTGATAAATTTGGTATGGTTAGACTTGTGAGTGGATGGGCTTTCGGGTTTTGTAACTTTTGTGTGATTTTGAGATGTGGGCCCGGGGGCCGAGTTTGAGCCGATTTAAGAATTTGGCTATAATTTAGTAGTTTCTTGTGGAATTGATCCCTTTAGCCTTTATTGATTGTATTGTACTACTTGTAGCTAGATTCGGGACGTTTAGAGACCGATTTGAGGGGCAAAGGCATTGCGGAGTAGGATTTTTCCCGGATTGAGGTAAGTAACGCTTTCAAACTTGGTTTTGAGGGTTCGAAACCCCGAATTATATGCTATGCGATTGGTATAGAGGTGACACACATGCCAAGTGACGAGCAAGCAGGCATGCGCCACGAGAATCGTGACCTGGTTGATTCCATGGCACCGTAAAGGGACTCTATCTTGTTGATATCCGTGTTTTCATCATGTAATAAAGAAATTGAGCTGTAAACCATGCTAGATATCATGTTTAGGCTTTATGCCGGTACTGTTGGGACCCTTAGTGGTCGTTTCTTGCTGTCATCTCACTAATTTCATTGATATTCTGTACTCAGTCATATTCATGCTTTTTTATGTCATATCTCAGTCTTAGTTATTTATTGATACATCATATCATTATTCCGGGTTAGTTTCATCACATTGTGAGCCCGTGGGTGAGACTGAAGAGATTGATGACTGAGTGAGGCCGAGAGCCTGATTATGAGTGATAGTTATGGGATCGGGCTGCACGCCACATCGGTTATACTGATTTGTGATAGCGCTTGGGTTGTAGGAGCCCCTCCGGAGTCTGTACACACCTCTAGTGAGCGCGGTTGATATTATTGAGTGATGGATCTTCCCTGGACATGGATCTTGTCCGAAGTACTTGATACCTGGAGATGGATCTTCTCCATAGAGCTGGATTGGCCTTCGTCGGTACTGGGTGACTTATAGTCAGTGATGTATATGTTCCCGGATGGATCTTTCCTGGGTCATATGGGCCATATACAGTACTGTGTGGTTGAGCATTTGAGAGTGTGAGCACATGAGGCTGACAACATGGTGCATCACATACAGCATGTAGAGATAGCAGAATTACATTCTTTATATTGTTGAGATCTGCTTTACTTTACTATTTTGAGATGCCTATTTAATTTGAAAGCATGCCTACATTTTTGCATAGTTATTTGTATTTATCTGTACCGGTTGAGTTCTTCACTACCTTTCAGTCCAAAGTTTGGACTCGTTACTTACGGAGTTTGGTGTACTCACGTTACTCCCTGCACCCCGTGTGCAGATCTAGGCGTTTCCGATCATGGCGGCGGTTGCTGATCGAGGTTTCAGAGTTCGGGGACTATCAAGGTAGTTGCACGACGTTCGTAGGCCTTGACTCTCCTTCTTTATCATTTGTCATATTTTTAGTTATTTCTCTAGACACTGTAGTGGACTGTATTCTGATTTAGACGGTCATGTACTCAGTGACACCCCGATTTTGGGTTAGATTGTATCGTACTTTTTGGCTTTATTCTATTTCTAAAAGGTCTTCTCAAATGTTAAATGCTTCCGTTTTTGTTTTCAAACTTATTGTTGCTGTGATGAGTTGTTAAGTTGAGGCTGGCTTAGTTCCACCATAGGCTCCATCACGACGGTTGATTTTGGGTCGTGACATAAAGTAAATGCAAAGAAGTACAAGGTTTCATATGGCAACTACGGACTAGAAGGGCATAACAAATGATCTTGTAGGAATGCTCCAAAAAAGAAATAAAAATTGATATAGTTTAAAGAATTTTTTTTACTGAGTATTGTTGATGATAATCTGTCCTTTAAGACATATGAAGGTGTATTTGTTCTATTCTGGAGAATTATAGTTGTGGTGTGATTGTGTTGCTAATCTGAATAAAGATTGTCTCCTATAATGAATATTTGCTAAACATATTTCAACTCTTAATGCAATTGATTTGTAGTTGTTTTGTTCAAATACTGTGTTTATTTATTACTTTTCAGCCTTTCCTAACAAAACTGCTAAAATTGAATAGATTATGTATTTTGTATAGTAGTTAGTAGACATAATTGTAGTTATGCCGTAACAAAATTTTATAGTAACAATATCGAGATCAAGTACTAACAAATTTCAATTGAAAAAAAAGTCATAGATGTTTTCTATTCTAAGTAGTAGAATTCTGGATAAAATAACAGAACAAAATATAAAACAACTGTAGCAAAAATCTGCTACAAATAAATTGCAGCTGACTTGTTTTTAATAACCAATTTAACTACAACTTTACTACAATCCAACTACAACTAAACACTTTAACTTTAATTTTTCTACTGAAAAGGACGACTAATTCTTCTTTTCTGGACTTGTGTTCTCTCGTTCACAGCTGGTGCACCTTTTATTCTTGCTAATCTGCAATTCACCTCACTTTCACTAATTGCACCAAGCTCTTGCTTTCTCCTAGCATAATCCCAAAGGAGCGCTCCATAGCATCTACGGTATTGATCAATATCAGAAAGGTCTTCCTTTGAAATCGATAGCTCTCCAATGCTGACATATTCTGCAAATGACGCCACGTATACACCACAGTTACTGCAAAAAATAATAGGGGAAAGATTTAGCATTCAGTATAAAGTACAATTGGTTAAATAGAAGAAAAGGCAGCACATACAGTGATCCCTCTTTTTGCTGGGGTATCTCATCGATCAACCACTGAATGTCAAGAGGTTCAATAACACCTTTTTCAATGTATGCCTTTGTGTTCTTGTAGTTGATGTCTGGACGCTTGCCATAGAAGCCGGTGCATAACAAGTAGAGGGGGATCTTAATAGCAAACTTGTCAACAATAGATTCAACAAGTTTGTGATTTCATGAAGAGACCATAGAATCATAAACATATAGAACACTATTGGTAATGTCAAACACATCCAACAACCAATAAAATTCCTCTACAATGTTTATGGGCATAATCACAAAATTAACTTTGTCCCATGCAACATTTGCAAGTAATCGGTACCCCAATATGTATTCTGATACGATGTCCTGGGGTTTGACAACAACAAGCTTTTTATTGGCAGGAGCATTAATGTAACTCTCATAAATTTGTTCAATTCTAGTCTTGAAGATGCAGTCAGTGGTTGTAAACCGTGATTATTTTCAGGACTGTTTACCATAAATATACGAGTAACAATTAAATTTGATTTGTGGTTTTAAAGATATGTGATTTAGTTCAATACTAATTAATAATCACGAAATATGAAGTAGAAATAAAGAAATAAGTGAATCAAACCAATGTTACTCAGCAGTGGTGACCTCGAGATGAACTAGGAACAATAAAATAAGAATAGTAAAGAGAAAGGACAATTCTGATGAACAGTAAGTGAAAAGTAGAGAGTATATTCTTTGCCAATGATTGTATGATATTACAAATGATTGGGGTGCCCTTTATATAATAGGGAAACCCTAAATAAGGTACATTTCTATATACAGTAAGGAATATTATTGGTACAACTGTCTAACCTCCTAGTACAAAATTGTACAATTCTATTCCGGGATTTGCGCCATGATCTTGGGGACGTGGCAAGAATCTCGCCCATTCTATTACAAGTTCATAACGGCATTATTCGGGGTCGAGCATACTCGGCTTCGGTATCCTCGTACTCCTATCTTCGGGCATTGCATTCCGTCCTCGAGCTCGAGTCTAGTTTGTCGACCTAGAACTCGACCTTCCGCGAACTCGGACCTAAGGCGATCCCTCAAAACCTAGGAAATCAGGTGTGTCTGATCTTGACCGTATACAGATAGTCCCCGCGTTTCTTAGAGTAAGATGATAAGAAATGATTTGAACCTTGATTCCCCGGAGTCCTTAATGATGATGTCATTACCGTGATGTGGGATCTCGAAGTGACCGAAATATCCTGTCGGTTCGCTTCCCCAAAACATTAAATGCATGCCAGTAATGGTCGGCCACTAGCGCCGCCGAACCGTCGTCGCTCATCTATAAATGCAAGGCTACTTCTTTGAATTAAAAACTTTATCCTTCATTCTCATTTACTCTGATCACCTCCCTTCTTCATCTTTTCCTCTCATCTTCTGTTTCCACCGCCCCATTAAATGCCAGAAAACACCAAGTTCTCGTAAAACACCACGCTCTGCTACCGTATGTATTCTTTAGCTTAGAATTATGGCTAAAACTTCCAAAACTGTTCCCAAAAAAAGAAAGCATCATCTTCTTCTACCTCTCGGCCGGCCAAACCGGTGGTGCCGCCGACCCTTCAGGAGATCACCCCCGGCCCTTGTGTGATAAAAAAGGACTTCAATGTTGAAAATCCCCCCGATATCCCAGGCCGATGTGAACATGTATCTCGATATATTTTTTCGATATCGAAGAAGTACCTCAAATCCATGAAGAGGGACTGCGATTGGGGAGACGAGGTCTTGTTTCAGATCCCGAGCCCCGAGGAAAGCATCAGTACCCACGTGGAGGGGTTTTTAAGTGTTTACACTTACCCCTTCACACTGGGTCCCCTGGTCCCCTCGATCCAGTGGTGATCGATTTTTGCAAAACATACGAGGTCACCCTTGGCCAGATCCATCCCTCCTTTTGGCGCATCGTGATCATGTTGTGCTACTTTTCCAGGAAGGCCGAGGGGTTGGAATTTATCCTCAACCATCTTATTCGGCTATACCGGCCCCAACTATTTCGAGGGCTCATCAAGCTGCAACGTCGAAAAAAGAAGGCCTTCTTTGCTAGTAATCACGAAGACAAAGATCGACGCTGGATGAGCCGGCTCATCTGAGTAAGGACTTCGGATGTCATCCCCAGGGACAAAATGCCGTTCCCGGTGAGATGGAACTTTAATCGTAAGTGGAGTTCCTTAACTAATACTTCTTCATATTCTGCTTCCGAGTTCCATAATATTTTTATCTTTTCTGCAGGTGTTGCTTGGACGCCTCACGCTGTCCCTGACCTCGTGGAATAGGTCCGAAAGTTAGCTGCCACCTCCTCGTATGATGAGCGCAAATGGCGCAATTTATCGAGGGGTAAATGGGAGGCCAAGCATCATGGTAAGTTCTCCTCCCAAGAATTGATAGCTTTCTTTTACTGGTGATGTTATCTCATTCATGTTTATTTGTGCAGGCATCAGATATGTCTCCGAAATGAGTCCAGCCCCGCCTGTGGAAGGGACCGAGTCCCCGATTGCGAAATCAGGAAAAGACAACAAAAGAAAGAGGGCTTCGAAGCCCGAAGATACCCAAGATGAAACGGCCCTTACTAAGGAAGCTGAGGAGAAAACTCATTCATGTGGACTTGGATTCAGCCATTCAACACCTGGAAGACGAAGAGAATGAAGGTGAAGGATCAGCGCTGGTACCCAGAACTAGGAAACCAGTAGAGGCCGCCAAGTCCTCCGAACCCGATACCTTGCCTCTCGTTGAGGTATTCCGGAGAAAGACTCGGGAAAACCCTCGAGTCCCCCGATATCGAGATCGCACCTCTTCCTTCAACAAATACGCTGGAGGGGACAAGTGCTTAGAGGGCCGAAGTTAATCAGAGCGCCCTGAGTGAAGAGCTCGGGGCCGTGAGAATGGGTCACTCACTTTCTCTACCATCCTACTCCGACGAGACAATAAAGGGTGCGGGCTCTGTAAACACCCGATCCGAGAAAGGTCCTCGAAGAAAAAACTTTCTAGGACTGTTTCACCGGGGTTGACGATGCTGTTGAACTTAACGATGCATCCACCCTCTTCGAAGAGGCTCAACGTCTCCTCTCTCGGGTAAATATTGACTTTCATTGTTGTAATTTTCTCTTTTCTTCCCTTCTTTCGACTGACATATCTTTATTTCACGTATAGGCCATCGTCAAGTTTAGAGCTGAGCTGAGCCAATGTAAGGCCGAGCTCAGGAAGGTTTCGGGTGAAGAGAAGGCCCTGAGGCTTCTCCGTATCCAAAAAGAGGAGGAGCTTAAGTGCCTTCAGGCTGAATTGGCCAAAGCTCGGGAAAACGAGACCGAGCTAGATGAGCAGGTAACTGTGATTTTAACAGAGTATGGTCTCCTTGGCCTTACTTTGGAGGCTAACACTTCAAAATCTCAGCTGCAGCAGAAGTTGGAGATGATTGGGCAGCTCCGGGGCGAGGTTGATCAAGTTAAGGCTGACTGCCATCGATGGAAAGAGAACATGGATCGGCTTGCTGCCGATAAGGAAACTGTTACAGCCCAACTGACCTCGGCTGAAACTCAACTCCGAGGCATTAAAGGGAAGAGTCTAGCCCAGGCCAAGAAAATTGAGGAGTTAGAGGTGGAGCTTGCTAGAGCCCGGGCCGAAGCTGCACAGGCCAAGGTTGAAGTTGAGAAGACGAAGGCTACGGCTGATAAGACCATCGTCGTATACTTAAGGGATGCCGTGGCTGTTCGAGCGGAGCTAAGGGAGGCCTCCGACCGGGAAAAATGGAGTAATGATTTGGCTAAGTTCCAAGCTCGAAGGGAGACCCTCGAAGAAATCCACGCCCGAGGATTTGACCTCACTGAAGAAATAGCCCAAGCAAAGGCGTTGGAAACCGATGCCAGGTTTCTTGTTTCTTCTGATGACGAAGATGCTGTGAGTGGCTCCGAGGGCGGGGAAGGTGAGAAAGGTGTCCCCGAGGAAAAGGAGGTTCTCGAAGATAGAGCTGCCGAGGGTGCAGTTCCTGAGGAGGCTGCTTCCAGGGACGTAACCCCGAAATAGATTATGTTCCCTTTTTCTTTTTAGTGTAAGGGCCCCTTGTGGGCGTTGTAAATATACTTTGTAAAACATATCTTACGAATATAAAGAACCTCTTTGCTCTATCTTCAATTTGTATTGAATATCATTTCGTCTTCATCTCTTAAGGTTTTAGTTAATCCTCGAGCTAAGTTTAAATTGATTTGATGTGAGCTCGGGATGTCGGGACTCTTGAGTCCGAGTTGAGTGAGAGCAAGGTCTCGTACCCTATATATTTTGGCCCATAGGCTCTTTTTATATCGGTCCTTAAGATCTTTTAGGTTAGCCCTTAGGCTCTTTAAGCTAGCCCTTAGGCTCTTATATATCGGCCCTTAGGCTCTTTAAGTTGGGCCAATTCGGCCTCTAAATTGGCTATAATTTTTCCCTCATTTTGGCTAAAAGACTTGGTGAAAATTTATTTATGCCTTAGCATGTGTTTTTTGTACCCGCTGGGTTTTTCGAAGGTTCGACAAATCGGAACCTTATTAGTAATTTGTTTGTGTAAACATAATTGAATACCTCTTGAGGTTTTTTCGAAAGCTGATGTCATCGAAGCCTCTAAATTATTCGAGGGCTGATTTTATCGAAGCCCTTTATCTTTGCTTTTGCCAAGGGTAGCCTGATTTAACCGGTATTTTCAAAGTGTTTGAAGGCCTTTAATTTATGGCGGAAGTCGGACGTCTCCGAGCCGCATTATTTCGGCCGTAGCCTTTTTATATGACCGTAGTCTTTAATATGGCCGTAGCCTTTGGGTATGTCTCTTGGACTTGTTTCCTGATAACCCTTCGAACTTGTTCAAAAGGTTAGTCCCCAAGTATGTTGGCCTTGGCCTTTGTATCGAGAGGATGACTCTTTGAGGTCTTATGGGTCTGAGTTTTTGATGACTCGGATGTGCTGACTGTCGATGACAGTCCCCGAGTATCGGGGGTGCATTCGTGCTCTGGCTCTTGAGCCATTTCCCGTAGGATTATAAGTGTAGAGCTCGTATAATAGTAGACTTCTTCGAGACACAAAGTGTTTTAGATATAAACAGAATGCTTCTTCGAACAATTGATACATGCGTACATGTTTTGCCGTTTGGGCTCGACTATTCTATATGGACACGGTTCATCTGACCGTTTGGCCCATTACATAGTTCTCCTATCGAGGCCCTCTTAGGCGTGAAGTATTTTTCTCAAAAATATAACCTCCAAGGGTGATGCCCCCAGTATTCGAGGTTGATTGAAAAGAAGCCTTGGATACCGTTGAGTTCTCCTTAGGTAGCATATAGTTGTTTCCTCGTTAAAAACCTCGCCGGTAAAACCCATTTGGGACAAAATCTGGTCTAAGGGAGAAAGAGTGTAACGCATGATTTAAAACCTAAGGCTTTCGTGTAAAAAGGTGCCTCCGATATCTTTGATCGAACACCTGCAATGAGTTAGTTTCAAATTCGAATGGACAAGAAAGATACATTCATATCTTAGCAATAGTATCGTCTGAGTAACGATACGTTCCAATTGTTCGGCAGTTGTTCACCTTCCATTGTGCTAAGTTTATAAGATCCTTTACCGATAACTCCGAGGACTCGGTACGGTCCTTCCCAATTCAGGCCTAGTTTCCCTTCATTCGGTTCTCGAGTATTGAGGGTGACTTTCCGTAGAACTAAGTCCCTGATTCCGAAGTGTCGAAGGTTAGTCCTTATATTGTAGTATCTTTCGATCCTCTGCTTCTGCACGGCCATCCGAACAAGCGCTACTTCTCGTTTTTCATCTAATAGCTCGAGGCTGGTGTTCATAGCCTCGTGATTCGACTCCACCGATACATGTCAAAACCTGGCACTGGGTTCTCCGACCTCGACAGGGATAAGGGCCTCGGAGCCATATACTAAAGAGAATGGGGTAGCCCCCGTGCTAGACTTCGACATTGTTCGATATGCCCAAAGGACCTCGGGTAGAACTTCTCTCCATTTCCCCTTTGCATCGTCCAACCTTTTCTTCAAGTTTTGAATGATAGTTTTGTTTGTTGACTCAGCCTGTCCATTTCCAGTTGGATGGTATGGTGTTGATAGGACCCTCTTTAATTTATGTGCTTCGAGGAACTCCGTCACCTTGCTGCTGATGAATTGTTTCCCATTGTCACATACAACCTCGGTAGGTATTCCAAATCGGCATATGATGTGGTCCCAGATGAAGTCAATAACTTCTTTTTCTCTAACCTTTTCGAAGGCCTGTGCTTCCACCCATTTAGAAAAATAATCAGTCATAAATAAAATAAATTTAGCTTTACTTGGGGCTGTTGGTAGAGGGCCGACCATGTCCATCCCCCATTTCATGAAAGGACACGGGGATAGGACCGAGTGGAGTTGTTCTTCGGGCTGGTGGATCATTGGTGCAAACCGTTGACATTTGTCACATTTTTTGACAAATTCCTTAGTATCTTTTTCCAAGATGTCCCAGTAATATCCGACCCTAATGATTTTGCGAACCAGATACTCGACGCCTGAGTGATTCCCACAAGTACCTTCGAGGATTTCTCGTAGAACATAATCACTGTCCCCTGGCCCTAAACATACCGTCAATCCCATTGAACGTTCTCCTGCACAACGTTCCATCTTCATCTAACGCAAACCTGGCAGCCTTGGTTCGTAGGGCCCTCGATTCTTTATGGTCCGATGGGAATTTTCCATTCTTCAAATAATCGATATACTTATTCCTCCAGTCCCATGTCAAACTTGTTGAATTTATCTTGGCATGACCCTCTTCAACCACAGACCTCGATAACTGGACGACAGTCCTCGGGATGATGTCATCTTCTTCAACCAAGGATCCTAGATTAGCAAGTGCATCGGCCTCGCTATTTTGTTCTCTAGGTACATGATCCAGAGTCCACTCCTTGAAGCGGTGAAAAGTTACCTGTAGCTTATCCAAGTACCGTTGCAGTCTATCCTCTCGAACTTCAAAACTTTTGTTTACTTTGTTCACCACCAATAGTGAATCGCACTTGGCTTTAATGACTTCTACTCCCAAGCCTTTAGCTAGTTCGAGACCTGCAATCATGGCCTCATACTCAGCCTCATTATTAGTTAACCTAGAAGTTTTGATAGATTGTCTATGGTACCACCCGTAGGCGGCTTTAAGACAATGCCGAGCCCAGACGCTTTGACATTCGAGGCACCGTCTGTAAAAAGGGTGCATACACCCAATGATGTACCCAAACTTAGCAGGAGTTCTTTCTCCACTTCGGGTACGAGGTCGGCGTAAAATCGGCCATAAAGTCGGCCAGGTTTTGCGACTTTATAGTCGTTCGGGGTTGATACTCGATATCGTACCCGCTAAGTTCAGCGACCCATTTGGCCAACCGACCCGATAGCTCGGGCTTATGCAAAATATTTTGAAGGGGGAAAGTTGTTAATAAACATATGGGATGATACAGAAAATATGGTTTCAGCTTCCTAGATGCGCTTATCAATGCAAGTGCTAATTTTTCTAGGTGATGGTATCTAGTTTCTGCATCTCCTAAAGTTTGGCTCACATAATAAACAGGGAATTACGTACCTTGCTCTTCTCGAACTAACACACCACTTACCGCTATCTCGGACACTGCCAAGTATAGGTAAAGTTTTTCATCTACCTTTGCGGTGTGAAGCAAAGGTGGGCTCGATAGATATTGCTTTAATTCTTCCAAGGCTTACTTACTGTCGCGCCCCCTTTCTCCCTCTTTGCATCGGAAAATTGGGTTGGTGACATTTGGTTGGGACAACTCTTTCCTTTTGGGAAAGGGGTTTGCAATTGAAGAGTCGCCACCTAATGGTTTAAGGTGCATTAGGACACCTATAAGGTTCAATTCTAAGTTTGTTTGATAACCAGAGATAGGGTAAGGGCTTGAAATTATCCTAAGGGGAAGGTGTTAGGCACCCCTCAGGATCCACTAGTGTGGTTCCCGGCCAGATAGTTTCTTTGTGAATTTGTGCAATTAACAAGTAAACAAACAAGGCTCGAATAAGAGGGGATTTTAAATATACGAATGTTTGTAAGTGATAAAATAAAACAAAGTTTTGAAAGAGTTGTAACTAAACATGCTAACGAATATAAAAGGGGGTCCTAGGTTTATTTGTAATATGGATCACATCAATGCAATACCCGGTAATCACTCTTCAAAAGAGGGGCTACACGTGGTATTAGCGCACAGGTCATCACATCCATATCCACCCTTCCCACCCCGTTAAGGTATTAAAGCGCGGATTCTCGACCTCTATTGCATGCTATTACCCGTCCCATTCCTATCAGTCCCGGAGGAATTTAGGACCACTATTCCTATTAGCGGGAGGATTTTAGGCTGACTTTTGGGTTTTAAAGGTAAAAAGACTAAGGCGACATACAAAACACGTAGGACTACATTTAAAGGGAAAACATGTAAGCAATCAGAAGGCTCATATAATCCTTCGCAAATAGAGCACATAAATAGCATGACTTAAAACACATTTAAGGCAGAAGTACTAAAACAGGGGAATTTCAGATGTTGAAGCAGAGCCATTTAGTACATAACTCAGATAAGAAGTCTGAATCAGGCCTGCCTGCTGGTTGCAGCAGTTGCTAATTAAACAAAGGCGGATTCAATTTTATCGTTATTACCTAAGGCTTGCCTAAGTATGTATTGATGATACCCTATAAGCATGATACCTATTACTGATTCAAAAATGGCAAAGCAGTGAGAGTTTCAAACGAGTATTTTGAATCCTATAGGCATGCTTTCTAAACCGCATGAATGAAAGGGGTGAGTTGTTTAAACTAATTCAACATAGTACGAGTCAAACTGATTTTAACTAAACTGGTTTCAGATCCTATAGGCATGGTATCTAATTGGGTAGGCAGGATTCATTTGATCATAGCAAAATTCCTATAGGCATGACTTCTATAAAAAAAATACTGATTTTAATCCAGTAGACACGACATCTAGTTTAGAAACTGATTTTAACTTCTGGGCATGATGTCTGATTATGGCCATTAGACCCTATAAGCATGATTTCTAAGTGTGGAAGTAAACATGCAGAACTTTACTAATCAGATCCTAAAGGCAGGATATCTACCCTTAAAACATGCACAATTACCCCATCCCTTTTCACTAACCAACCCCAATATTCGTTACAACTTATTACAGACCAAAATACTGAATTACCGAAGAAGTGTAAAATAAGAAGTTACAACCATAGGAAGCCTGATTCTAACTTCCTCTCTGAGTTATGGAACAAACCACCTCAAATGCCACTTGTTTCAAAGACTTTCTCAGACCTGGGTGTGTCAAAGTTCCCTAAGGGTCTCAAGAGACTCAGACAGTGCTTACCCAGGTTTGCATAACCAGATAGAGATGAGTGCAGTGTGGAAGGGCAAACCCTATGTGTCCAAGTTCAGAGGGAGCTCATGGGTCCCAAGGCAAGGCTCACACAAGAGGGAGAACCTAAGTTCTAAGAGTATAGTGAAAGTGCAGAAACAGAGATTTTATTTAAAACTGGGCTAAGAATAGTAAGGGGTAAGGGTGATTTCAAAACAGTAGTAGTAAAATTTAAACTATACAGAGTCAGCATTTGCACGAAGGGGTCAGGGGTTTTGGGAATACATATGCATATGTGAGCATTAACTTGAAAAGGGGAAGGGAACACATTTCAACATGCTAATAATGTAACTTGATTGCAGAAACATAAGCAGAAGTGGACAAGCATGAAAGAAGTCGAAACATGTTGTTGTTGATGCTTGAAAATTAACAAGGACATACCAGTAATAAGCAAAGTGCAGAAAGAAAGGTAAGCAAATGTCGACAACCTAGACTTGGCTTGCAGCCGGCTAGACAAAGCAGTAGCACAAATAGTAACAGAGAAAAAGAGAGAGTTTTTGGTGAAGTGTGTGTTCTGAACTTAGATGGTTCGTCCGTGTCTTTGAAAGAAGAGGGGTGCAGGGTATTTATAGTTTTTTTGAAAACAAGTGAAGGAGAGGTAATAAGTAAAGTCTTGATTCAAACATGGAAACAATCACAAGTCAGAATCAATTACCCAAGTGATTCCCCTTTAATTAAGGAATCACTGTCTAACGGGTAGCATCAGGTCTAATTGAGGAAAGAAAATCAGTTTGGAAGCAGACTGATTATTGCCATATAAGGGGTAGTAAAAGCATGCAGTGAACAATCGAGTCTAAGCACAAAAATATGCTTATTTTGGGAAAGAAATCAGCAAGGTAAAACATCACAGTAAAGGGAAAAGAATCAATTAATTTTGAACAGGCAAGTGAAATTAGGGTTCATAAAAGGAAAGTTTTTGAAATCAGTCACAAGATTAAGATCAATCAAGGAAGAATATGCTTCTGCACTTCAATATATAAACAGAGTGAATAGAAACATCAGACATGCGAGGTCAAGCACATTGGCAAAAGAAACAACATACAATAGTAGCAGAAATAAGCATAGGATTCAGTAGTGAACAAAGTTAGATAGTCAGGGCTCACACGTATAGCCAAAGTGAAGAAGAGAGTCGAAACAAGTAAAGGTCTCACAGTAACAGGTGAGGAAACCCTTTTGAGAAATTAGGGTTTCAGCCATAGTCTAGTTGAAAGATAGTAAAAATCAGATAAGTCACATAAAGAAAAGAGAGTCTGAAACAAGAACTTTCAATCGAGTCAAGTATGCATTCAAACAAACAATTTCAGACCCAAAGACCTAGGGTTTTCAACAATAATCGAGTTTAAAAGATGGTAAAACAAATAAGTCAAACAAGAAGTTAATCAAACCAGTACACATCTAATCAAACAGCTTCAGAACTCGAATGACACCCACAAACGAATTAGGGTTTTCAACATATTGACTCAGATAGAAGAACAACATGAGCAAAACATAACATAATCACAAACAACATTAAAAATTGGAGAAGAGATCTTTTGAAAAACTTAAAGGAAAACCTTAACCAAAAGTTGTTTTGAAAGAAAAGTTGAAGAACTTTCGAGAAAAACACTTGACATTCACAGCAAGTACTGATCTAAAGTAGATCTGAAAGAAAATCCAAGGATCTTAAAGATTAGGGTTTCGAAAAACCCAGAAAAGGTGAGAAAGGCCTTGAAAGTTACCGATCTAACCAGGAGAGTCAAGGATCTGACTCGAACGGACATGGCTGGCCGAAGAAAGGTCAGGGATGACCGGAGAAAAGCCATGAACCGCAGTCGAACAAGGACTGGACCAGATTCCTCCGGGGATTGGCCATGAAACCACAGAAACAAACACCCAAGAGTCATGGGAGGCCACCACACATCTCCAATGGCCATGGGTGGTCATGGATTAGGCAGGGTTTAGGGTGGATTAGGGTGTAGTTTGATGGCAGCGGCTAGGGTTCGTGTTAAGTTTCAGAGAGAGTTGAGAGAGAAGAGGGATTCAGAGGCGGCGGTTGGTGAGAAATGAGGTAGGGTAAGGGGTCGTTCGGGGTTAAAAAAGAAAGGGTGTATAGGAGCCGTTGATCTAAATGATCAACGACTAGGATTAAAGGGGTTAGGTGGGGAGTCCGGGTTGGGTCGTTTAAATGGGTTAGGGGTCGGGTTTAAACGAAATTGGGTCTGATTTGGGGTTCAATTTAGGCTACAGTTGAAATGAAATTGGGCTATCATTTAAATAGCCATTTTCCCCTTTTAAAATTATAAAAAATAGTAAATTAATTTCTGAAACCAAATTAAAAACACTAAAATGACTTATAGCATATAATCATTAAATTAAAAATACTGGACTTAATTTTCATGAATATAAACGCAATTATATCCTAAAAGAGGCCGATATTGCAATTGTATGCAATTTAGCTTTAAAAATACTAAATAAATTTGCAAAAATTATCTTAGCTATATTTCAGCATAAATGTGAGAGTCCAATAAATTAATTACCAAAAATAATAATTTTGGAAATCATTATGGTTTTTTTACGGATAAAAACTGGGGAAATGAATTGATTTAAAAACCCTTAAAAATTAAGAAAAAATAATAAAACATTTGGACATATTTATATATGCATACATATGCTATTTTGAAGGTATTTTGCATATTGAAGAATATATAGGGAAAAATTGGGTATCAACAGCTGCCCCTCTTTACCCGGGAAGGATGAAAGAGTTGTCTGGTAAAGATATGATGGCCAATTTTGACCGAATGAAATAGTTCGAAGAGGTTAGGCCGCGCCCTGGCTTCTGAGCTACCTACATATCCCTGGTTTTATAGGAATCTGTCCATATGTAGTTCAGCATCCGTCGGCGGAGTATGCCGATGGAGGCTTTCCACGAACGGACGCAATATCTAGGATGGGGCGAGTGGGCGGCTTGTGAGAATGGTTAAGGCTTGATATGGATGCGGGAATTGGAGCGGGCTTGCTCCTGCTGGGATGGCCGTTGCTCGCCGGTGTACCTGCAATTAGAAACAATACAAGCGTATACTGTGCATAAATTTAAACATGATGCAAATTCCCATTCGACCATGAATGTTGTCTTTGAGCGGTTAGGATGACGTCTTTAGACCATGATGTCCTGGGCCATGAAGCGTATAATAAAGGATTCGCAGGCCATGAAATGATGTTCCCGGGCCATGAGGATGGTGCCTCCAAACCATGACGCCTTTGAATAATGATATGCAAAAAGATTGAAAGGAATCCTCGGGCCATGACATGGTGTTCTCGGGCTATGAAGATGGTGCCATCGAACGATGACGCCTTTGGATGGGTTGGCGATATTTCAGCCCATGAAGGATGCAGTAATATGTGGCGATCTTTGTGGTGATCTTTCAGCCGTGCAATGTGGCGAGCTTTCAGCCGTGCAATATGGCGATCTTTCAGCCGTGTAATGTGGCAATCTTTTAGCCGTGCAATGTGGCGATCTTTCAGCCGTGCAATGTGGCAATCTTTCAGCCGTGCAATGTGGTGATCTTTCAGCCCATGCAAATGCGGTATGAGGTGATCTTTCAGCCCATGAGATGCAGAATGTGGCGATCTTTCAGTGGTGCAATGTGGTGATCTTTCAGCCGTACAATGTGGCGATCTTTCAGCCGTGTAATGTGGCAATCTTTCAGCCGTGCAATGTGGCAATCTTTCAGCCGTGCAAAGTGGCGATCTTTCAGCTGTGCAATATGGCAATCTTTCAGCCCATGTAGATGTGGTATGAGGCGATCTTTCAGCCCATGAGATGCAGTATGAGGCGATCTTTCAGCCCATGCAGATGCGGTATGAGGCGATCTTTCAGCCCATGAGATGCAGTATGAGGCGATCTTTCAGCCTTATGCAAGGATGAAGGCAGTGTTTAGCCTTATGCAATGCAAAAATGCAGATGGAGATAGCGTCTAGTCTCGCCTAGCGACTAGAAAGCAAAGGCAAAGGGTAAGATGTAACCGAAAGACAATGCTACCATGGACAGAAAATGTTGAAACCTCGGACTGAAGAAGTATGCCAGGACAGAATGAGTTGGTCCTACGTTTGGAACAAAAAAATCGTACTCAGAAACCCTAGTAGAGAATGAACTAGNTAGCATGTGGTGATCTTTCAGCCATCCAATGTGGCGATCTTTCAGCCGTGCAATGTGGCGATCTTCTCATCCGTGCAATGTGGCGATCTTTCAGCCGTGCAATGTGGCGATCTTTCAGCCGTGCAATGTGGCGATCTTTTAGCCGTGCAATGTGGTGATCTTTTAGCCTTTCATCCCACAAGATGTGGTATGAGGCGATCTTTCAGCCCATGAGATGCGGTATGAGGCGATCTTTCAGGCGTGCAATATGGCGATCTTTCAGCCGTGCACTGTGACGATCTTTCAGCCGTGCAATGTGGCGATCTTTCAGCCATGCAATGTGGCGATCTTTCAGCCGTGCAATGTGGCGATCTTTCATTCGTACAATATGGCGATCTTTTAGCCGTGCAATGTGGCGATCTTTCAGCCCATGCAATGTATCGATCTTTCAGCCGTGTAATGTGGCGATTTTTCAGCCGTGCAATGTGGCGATCTTTCAGCCCATGAGATGTAATGTGGCGATTTTTCAGCCGTGCAATGTGGCGATCTTTCAGCCCATGAGATGCAGTATGAGGCGATCTTTCAGCCTTATGCAAGGATGAAGGCAGTGTTTAGCCTTATGCAATGCAAAAATGATGATGGAGACAGCGTTTAGTCTCGGAAGGCAGAATGGTAGCCTTATGCAAGAAATAAAATGCCAAATGGTAGTAGAGCTTTCTTAGCTGATAGCAGATTGCGACATTGTGATTGCTGGGGACATCGTGACATACGGAATATCACTGGTGTGTGCGGATAGCAAACGTTGGTGAGTGCGACGGTTTTGAAAGTTGTATTCTTGAACAATATTTGTCCCATGGGTGTATAATATTTTTGATGATTTTGCAATCCAAGTGCCTGCATCCAAAGAAAAATCGTGAGTTTTGTAAAGGGGAAGGTTAGCTCGTATCCCCGCTGGCTTCGCTTGACCTGCTCAGTTTTGATCTGGTGATACTGTTTGTATCATTGGGGTAGTGTCGCTGAACAAAGCATTTTCAATAATAAACATGCATGATCTTGTAAAAGTATAACATAAATGTATGATAAAAAGTTTTTAGATGAATCGACGACTGTGACGTGGTTCGAGACATTGCAACCTCTCTTGCTACGGAATTTTGAGGGTCCTCCTCAAAATTCTGCCCCAGTTTGATGGGTTGACGCTTCTGGCTGTTGCTTGCGACAATCGACTGAAATTACTCCGGAATTTTGAGGGTCCTCCTCAAAATTCTGCCCCAGTTTCCAATTGCGGGGGACATGAGAATCTTTATTGAATTGTGACCGAACCCATAGGGCTGCCTACGTATCCCCTCTTAAACGGGAATCAGGTCAGGCGTAGTTCAATTACATCATATAAGGAAAGCATAAAGATTACACATAGTAACACTTGACTGCATCTGAATTGATTGGTTTTGGCCAGACTTCCCCGTCCATTTCTACAAGTATGAGGGCTCCTCCTGTCAGAACCCGGTGGACCATGTATGAGACCTGCCAGTTGGGAGAGAATTTCCCTTTGGCTTCATCTTGATGCGGAAAAATTTTCTTTAACACCAGCTGCCCCGGCATGAACTGTCTTGGCTTGACTCTTTTGTTGAAGGCTCTGGACATTCTGTTCTGATAGAGTTGACCATGGCAAACTGCGTTCATTCTCTTTCCGTCTATAAGAGCTAGTTGCTCATATCGACTTTTTACCCACTCTGCGTCGTTGAGCTCAGCTTCCTGTATGATCCTTAGGGAAGGAATTTATACTTCGGCGAGAATGACGTCTTCTGTACCATAAACCAGCATGTAGGGAGTTGCCCTGGTTGATGTGCGGACTGTGGTGCGATACCCCAATAGAGCATGATAACTTCTCGTGCCACTGTTTATGCTTCTCTATCATTTTCCTCAATATCTTCTTGATATTCTTGTTGGCGGCTTCTACGGCTCCATTCTTTTGAGGCCTGTAGGCTGTGCAATTCTTGTGTCTGATCTTAAATTTCGCACATAGTTTTCATCAAGTCACTGTTGAGGTTGGAGCCATTGTCAATAATGATCGACTCTGGAATCCCGAATCGACAAACAACGCGGTCGCGGACAAAGTCTGCCACGACTTTCTTAGTTACTGCTCTGTAAGATGCTGCTTTAACCCATTTGATGAAGTAGTCAATTGCCACTAGGATAAACCTGTATCCGTTGGAAGCGGCAGGCTCGATTGGTCCAATAACGTCCATTCCCCAGGCGGCGAACGACCATAGTGAGCTTGTTGCATTAAGCTTATTTGGAGGTACCTTTATCATGTTTGCATGTATCTGACAGCGGTGGCATTTCTGGACGTACTGGATGCAGTCCGTCTCCATAGTCATCCAAAAGTAACCAGCTCGGAGTATCTTCTTTGCTAAGACAAAACCGTTCATGTGTGGACCGCTGGTCCCAGTATGAATTTCTTCTAGTAGCCTGGATGCTTCTTTTGCGTCGACACACCTTAGTAATCCCAAATCAGGAGTCCTCCTATACAGGATTCCTCCGCTGTGAAAGAAGTTGTTGGACAATCTCCGAAGTGTGTGTTTCTGAGTAGGATTTGCAAGCTCTGGGTACTCTCCTTTTTCCAAATATTCCTTGATATCATGAAACCAAGACTTTCCGTCTGCTTCTTCTTCAACATGGGCACAGTAAGCTGGCTGATCATGGATCTTTACTAGAATGGGATCAATGAAATTCTTGTCTAGATGCTGTATCATAGATGACAGGGTAGCCAATGCATCGACAAACTCATTCTGGACTCTGGGAACATGCTGGAAATCCGTCTTCGTGAACCTTTTCCTCAATTCCTATACATGATACAAATATGGGAGTATCTTGGAGTTCTTGGTTGCCCATTCTTCTCGTACCTGATGTAAAGTAAGTCTGAATCTCCAATTACTAGCAGCTCTTGAATGTTCATGTCAATGGCCATTTTGAGCCCTAAGATGCAAGCTTCGTACTCGGCCATATTGTTGGTGCACGGGAACCTGAGTTTGGCAGACACCGGATAATGCTGACTAGTTTCTGATACTAGGACTGCTCCTATGTCAACTCCTTTGAAATTTGCTGCTCCATCGAAAAACATTCTCCAACCGTCATAGGATTCTGCAATATCTTCTCCTATGAATGATACCTCTTCATCAGGAAAATACGTTTTCAGGGGTTCGTATTCTCCATCCACGGGATTCTCGGCAAGGTGGTCTGCCAGTGCTTGTCCCTTGACCGCTTTTTGAGTTACGTAAATAACGTCGAACTCACTCAATAGGATTTTCCACTTGGCTAGCTTGCCGGTGGGCATGGGCTTCTGAAAGATGTACTTCAAAGGGTCTATCCTTGATATGAGATATGTAGTATAGGCGCAGAAGTAATGCCTCAGCTTCTGAGCTACCCAAGTCAAAGCACAACAGGTGCGCTCTAACAGAGAATACCGGGCCTCGTACGGGGTGAACTTCTTACTGAGATAATAGATGGCCTGCTCCTTCCTCCCCGTTTCATCATGCTGCCCCAGAACGCAACCGAAAGCTCCATCGAATACTGCGAGGTAGAGTAATAGGGATCTACCTGGCTCAGGTGGGACCAAGACTAGTGGTGTTGACAAGTACTCCTTGATTCTGTCGAAGTCCTTTTGGCAGTCATCGGTCCATTCGGTGGCGGCATCCTTCATCAACATCTTAAAGATCAGCTCACAAATAACTGTAGCTGTGCTATGAATCAGCTGATGTAGTTGAGCCTTCCCAAGAAACTCATCACGTCCTTCTTGTTCCTTGGCGGTGGCAATTCTTGAATATCTTTGACTTTTGATGGATCCAGTTCTATTCCTCGGCGACTCACAATGAACCCAAGCAATTTCCCGGCAGGAACCCCAAATGCGCACTTCGCGGGGTTCAGTTTCAGGTTGTACCTTCGCAATCTATTGAAGAACTTCCTCAAATCTTCCATGTGATCAGTGGCCTTCTTGTACTTGACGATGACATCGTCTACATGTACCTCAATCTCCTTGTGTATCATATCATGGAAAAGGGTAGTCATCGCCCTCATGTAGGTGGCCCCTGCATTCTTCAGGAGAACGACATCATCTTGTAACAGTACATTCCCCATGGTGTAATGAAAGCCGTTTTCTCAGCATCTTCTTTATCCATCCAGATTTGGTGATAACCAGCGAAGCAGTCTACAAATAACTGCAATTCATGCTTGGCGCAATTGTCAATCAGGATGTGTACGACAAAGGGAAGTCGTCTTCGGACTGGCCCAGTTGAGATCCCGGTAGTCGACACAGACTCTGACCTTCCCGTCCTTCTTTGGTACTGGCACGATGTTGGCTAACCATGTCGGGTATTCTACTACCCTGACAACCTTAGCTTTGACTTGCTTAGTGACTTCTTCTTTGATTTTAAAACTCATATCCGGCTTGAACTTTCTGAGCTTTTGCTTTACCGGCGGACATGTCGGATCGGTTGGCAGTTTATGGGCCACAATAGACGTACTCAGACCAGTCATGTCATCATACGACCAGGCGAATATGTCCTCATATTCCTTTTGGAATTCTGTGTATTCCTTCTTTTCTGATGGCGATAAGTGAACGCTGATTCGTGTTTCCTTGACGTTTTCTGCATCTCCCAAGTTAACAATTTCTGTCTCGTCCAAGTTGGACTTAGGTCTGTTCTCAAAGTTCTCAACTTCTTTGATAATCTCATCCAGTATGTCATCTTCCTCCGAATCAATGTTCGTTTGTGGCGTTGTCTCATTGCATGTCACAGTCATTGGTTCATCAAGATAAGTAATAGTAATGTTGTATAAGTAAAATAATGAGAAAAATATTAATGAGTGTTGATTTATAAGAAAAGTCAAAATGCTTCGATAAATTACATAACTGTTTTGAACATTGGAGACCTTATTGCGGGAATTGAAAAATGCGAAAGGAAAAATTATTTAGTAAAGAGAAAAAAAAACAGTGCATGGTGCTTGTTTTAGCCATGCTACCCCGAGGCTCGCCGGACTCTGGTTGTCCTGATAGTCCAGTTATTGAGGTGTGCCCCTCTGCTCACAGCCTATATGGAAGTGACTTCCTCCCCCTCCTCCTCGAGAACAACACAACAGTCCATGTCATTGTCTTCTAGGAATAAGTTCTTCACCACTGCCAGTGCCTCCTCTTCATCTGACCCATAAATAATGTCGGCTTGTTGGAAAGTCTGCTCCAAGCGCGGTATTGGCTGCTCCAGTGGATAGTAAGGACCGCGCCATGGTGGTGACCAGTTGTTGAACTCCTCCCAGGTGTAATCATATCCCATACCGAAAGTGGTGCCATGTTTCTTGAGCTTTATGGGCTTAGCGATTCCTTGGAGGTTCTTGCCGAGCCCTTTGCTAGGTTTGTACCCACTCCAATTCAGTATGCTCTCGATTTTGTTATCCCACCATTTGTCCTTGTCGAAAGCATTGACCTGCTCAATATGGTGGTAGGTCTCTCCGCCTAGCTTTCTTCTTCCTCCGATTGCCGAAATGGTCTGGCGACTGTATATAGGGTTGCTACCGTTGCCGTGAATGATCACCTCTTGATGATTCCATTTGAATTTTACTGCCTGATGCAGTGTCGACGCTACAGCCCCAGCAATATGAATCCATGGCCGTCCCAACAGCAGGTTGTAAGATGCTGGCACGTCTATCACCTGGAAATCAACATCGAACCATGTTGGTCCCATTTGCAAGCATAGGACAATCTCACCAATGGTGGACCTTTGAGAACCATCAGAAGCTTTCACATTGATTGCCCCATCCTTTATCTCGTGCAGTCCCTTACCCAGCTTCTTGAGTGTTACCAGTGGACAAATGTTGAGACTAGACCCTCCATCGATCAGGATTCTGGTGATAAAATAGTCCTCGCATTGCACGGTGATGTGCATCACCTTGTTGTGCCCCAAACCTTCAGGTGGCAGCTCGTCCTCATGAAAGGTGATCTTATGGCTCTCCAACACTTGTCCTACCATGTTAGCAATTTCCCCGCTGGTGATGTTGCTTGGTACGTATGCTTCACTCAGCACCTTCAGCAGAGCATTCTTGTGTGCCTCAGAATTTTTTAGCAAAGCAAGAATGGAGATTTGCGCTGGTGTTTTGTTCAACTGGTCGATGACCGAGTATTCCTTAGCCTGTATCTTTCTCCAAAGATCGTCTGGACCTGTCTCAATGATGGGTGGCCGGTTGGAGGCCTGCTTGCTTGACTCGGCTAGATGTTCCGGGGTATAAACTCTACCAGTTCTTGTCATACCCTGTGCTGCAACAGTCTCTTCGAACCTGACTTTGCCTTTCCTCCTTGCCTCGGCTGTATATTCCCAGGGTATAGCTTTTGTATGGAATGACGGCATGGTGGACATCGCCACTGGGATCGGCGTGGCTATCCTTACTCCGAACGGAGCATGTGCCTTGGGTGGTAAAACTGCAACTTCAAACGGTGCGGGTGCATTTGTCGGAGACATGAATTCGACCTCAATTGTTGCTGGTGTCTTTGCAGATGATGTTGCTTCAAATTCAAGTGGTACAGACATATTTACTTCAGTGACCTCAGACGGTTGGATCTGGACTATGATGGGGTTGAGAGTAACTATTGGCTTCTTTGGGTCATCACCTTCTGCGATCAAACCTATTGATCCCTCGGGATCCCAATCATCCTCTATTTCAATCATGTGAATGCCTCCACCCTTATGGTCTGGCAGAGGGTTATTGCGGACGTTTGGAGCGGGTTCCTTTGCCACAATAATCTTGTTATCAATTAAAGTCTGGATCTTGTCTTTCAAGGAACGACATTCATCGATGGTGTGCCCTTTCATGCCGGAGTGGTATGCACAGGATTTGTTCGGGTTAACCCACTGAGAAGGGTTCTCAGGGGTTGCAGCAGGGATGGGGGTGACATAACCAGCAGCTTTGAGTCTCTCGTACAACTGGTCAATGGGTTCAGCAATGGCTGTATATTGTTTTGGAGGTCTGCGATCAAAATTAGGTAGGGGTCTAGGGAAGTTTTGGCGTGCAAGAGGTGATTGATAGTGGGATGGTTGAGCATTGTAGGTTTGGTAGATGTGTGCGAGTTGGGAATATCTGGGCGAAGTAGGCTGATATGTGGGAGGTGGAGGTGATTGATAAGTGGGTGGTGGAGCTTGATAGGAGGGTGAGGGTGCTTGGTAATTTGGAGTTGGCTGATATGTGAGTGGAGGTGTTGGGTAAGTCTGGTATTTGATAGGAGATTTGGTCCTTTGTGCAACCATCACGGCCCCTACGTCCATTTTCTTGGACACTCCACCAGACTGCAAGGCCTTATTCGTAGCTTGCAAGGCATCAAAATTTGTAACCATACCGCTTTTGATACCCTCTTCAATCCTTTCACCCAGTTTGATAATGTCGGAGAATTTGTGGCTCTCGATCATCATTAGTCGTTCATAATACTGCGGGTCCTGAGCCCGGACAAAGAATTTGTTCATCTGTTCCTCCTCTAAGGCAGGTCTGACCTTAGAGGCTTCGGACCTCCAGCGAGTAGCATACTCGCAAAACGTTTCTGTAGGTTTCTTCTTCAGATTCTGAATATAGAACACATCCGGCGCATTTTCTGTGTTAAACCTGAACCTGTCCATAAAGTCGGACGCCATGCCTAGCCAGCTTGACCACTTCTTTGGATCTTGGCTGATGTACAAGACAACGCATCTGCTTTCAGACTCCTTATGAACAGCTTCATGCGGATTCTCTCGTCTTTCCCTACTCCAACCAGCTTGTCACAGTATGTCCTCAAATGGACCCTTGGATCCCCTGTACCATTAAACACTTCGAACTTCGGAGGTTTGTACGCCTCGGGCAGTTCGACATCAGGCTGTATGCAAAGATCTTCATAGTTCATCCCCTCAGTTCCCTTGCTTCCTTCAACGCCTTGAATCCGGCTAGTCAATTTCTTAAGCTCCTCAGCGAGGTTCCTGATGAGCAAGTCTTTTTCATCAGACTCGGGTGCACTTAAGATAGGTTGGGTGGAGTGTGGCATGGTCTCCACATAGATGGGGGTGTTATGGTGGGTGTGAAAGTGGTCATTTGTGGAGTTTTGGAGTTCTGGAATGAGTAGTGGAGTGTTTTTTGGGGTATGGCAGGTGTTGCATTGGGTCTTTGGGGGAATACTGTGAGGAGCGGGATGACTCTGTTGCTTTAATATATTTTGAGGTGCTGTAGGGTTTTGAGTATTGGGAAAGGTGATATCTGGAGTGCTGAGGGAAAATGACAGGCTTGCTAGGTTCCGAACCTGATCGAGCTCTTCATGGAATTTCAGCAATTTCTGTTCAAGTTGGATACATTTTCCTTGGGAACCTGAGTACCATGGCCATTAGTGGCCTCTAACCATTCAGTTGAATTCTCCTTTCTGACGTCATCTTGCCTTTGTTCTTGTTTTTGACAGGACTAAGAGGAGGAGTGGGTGGAGGGCCCCTGGATCTCGTGGAATAGGATGATGTTGCCAGAGTGCACGAACTAACCTTTGGGGAGGGGAATAACAAAAATAAAACAAAAAGGTAACCAAGTTAGTGAGGGTCGTAAAAAGTATTGCAGTATTTAAACACATGGTGCGGGAATATAAAGCGCGCCCTAATTTGGGGACCTCTTTATGCCTGAGGTGGGCCTAGCGACAAATTGATTTGGAGAACTTAGGATGCTAAATGCCTCATTTTATTGATAAAAATAAGACGAATCCCAAATTGACACTAAATAAATAGGAAATGAAAAATCACTAATGGCCATTGGCCTTATTACATTTTAAAGCGAAAAAGATAAACTCCTATCTACTTGGTCCCAGAAGGACCTTCCCCAGATTCGGCATCCTTGGCTCCGTCGAACAGCTTTCCCAACTCGCGAAGTCCCAGCAGCAGGTAGGCCCTGGCTAGATGTCCCTTTCGGTCCCTTCAGCATTTTGGCAGTCTTCGACCCTTTTGAGAAACCTTCTCTCTAACTCCACTATGCCTCGCTCCAAGTATCCCAGTCGCTTGTTGGCACTGACAGCCATGTCCTTCCATTCCTCAATTAGCTTCTGGTTGGACTCTTGTATCTCGCGATGCTCCTTTCGTACTCCCGGATTCTTTTGCGCGGTTGGCTGTATTTGACCTGTGCCTCGGCCCTTTCATCTATAATCCTGTGGCCTCGAGTAAACCCTGGCTGGCCTAGACCATCATGATTGTCTTCCAACCAACCTAAGTAGAAAGGAGCGCAACCAGCATGGTACCTGTCTGGCTCGATGGTATCTCTCCTCATTATGATCTTGCAGTGCCACATATGTTGAGCTTAGCACTTGTAAGGACTATTATCATTCTGGAAGTCAGCCCGGAATTGACTCATCTTGTCAACCCTGGGTATAACCTGCTTCCTACCAGCTTGCCTCATAACTCGGAGAGGGACGTATGGATAGGTTCCTCTCAGACCAATCAATATCAGGAAAGGTGCATCTCTGGATCGTGTGATAAACTCCTCGGTCGGAAACCACTCTAACATCCATTGGACCTGTTCTTCAGTTAGATTATCAAATAGCTCTACCCATCCTTTGGCATCTTCTGGTTGAGCGAACATATTGGGTATGTAATTCATTCGCTTTGGATGATGGAAAGCGATGTAATCATCCCAGTCCCTTCGCTGAATCTCTTGTCGGTATTCGCCCCTTTGGAGATGTTCCATGAGCAAGAGTTGAAGTAATAAATTGCAGCCTTCGAAGTGTTTTGCCTATTGTTGACACTTCTCCAAGGCTCGATATATGTCGGCAATGATCATGGGCACGATGCTGAATGGCTGCCCACCAATCCCTTCCATTAGGGTCTTAGTTACCATAGCCAGCCTGGTGTGGATTCTTGCTTTCTTCATTGGAAACACGATCAGCCCCAGGAAACAAAACATAAAGACGAAGACCCTTCGATGGATGTGCCCCAAGGATGTGATGGCAAACTCGTCAAGGTAGGTACGGTAGGATTTGCTGTGACCGTACCTTTCATACAAATAGTCAAAAGGGATGTAGGATTCCTTCAGACATGTTAATTCTGGATTCTTCTTTAAACCCATTATTTTGAGGAAACCCGTGCCTTTACGGTTCTCAGGCATTAGCAGACCCGGAGTTTCCCATACTAGACCGGCCAATCCTCCTATCTCCTCTAGCAATGGTGTCATTTCAATGTCCCCAAAGCGGAATACAGTCCTTTCACAATCCCAAAATAGTGTGGCAGCTTCTATGATCTTGTTATTGGGTTGGACCTCCAGGAGGGAAGGTAGGTTTCCCAGATACTTTCTTACGAGAGTTTGATCACTAGCGTGAAGATCTTTCCACCAGCCTAGCAGTCTTGGGTGGATGTTGGTGACCATGCTGAATCTGGGGACTTCGTGCCTCATGTTTCTGCAAGGCAAACAAGGTTAGGCCCTTACCCCCACCAGACTCGACTATTTAACATCAACAATTAGCATGAAGCATTTAGTTCTCCAAATAAATGCACAGAACGTGGTGATGTCCGTTTGGGTTTAGGAAAACCCAGTGGACTTTGGACAAGGCTATCTTAAAGGATCATTACGTGGACTACATAACTGACCCGGCTAGGTTTAACTATGATGCATGCACAATTTGAACAGAGTAAGGTTTCTATGAGGTTTTAGACTGGTACCCTTGAGCGTACAACTCAAGGGGGGAAGGCACGGAACCGTCGACTGCACCGCTAATCGACTGGTTTTACCGCAAATATGCCTTTCCGTATTTAGGGGGTAATAATATAGGAAGAGCGCAACCACTCATTATAAGCGTTGCTATGGTATTTGTTTGGCACGAGTGGAGTATGATGTTGAGCATGATTATGCAATGATTAAAAAGCATGTTGACATGTATTTGCACATTAAGAAAGCGATAAATACAGCAGTTTCATAAATGTAAAGCAATAAAGAAAAGAAAACAAGGAAGATATATCAGTTTAGCTTCGAAAGAAATTAAGTTCTTAAAGGAATTAAACAGATAATTACACATAAGGAGAGGTACAAATTCCAAGAATAATCTGAAATGGTAAAAGCCTAAAGATCCCCAGTAGAGTCTTACTGACTGTCGCGCCCCCTTTTTCCCTCTTTGCATCGGAAAATCGGGTTGGTGACATTTGGTTGGGACAACTCTTTCCTTTTGGGAAAGGGGTTTGCAATTGAAGAGTCGCCACCTAATGTTTAAGGTGCATTAGGACACCTATAAGGTTCAATATGATAACCTAAAAATGGAAAAAGAATCTATTTATAGTAAGCTAGAAAAATTGGACAAAAATGCCCCTGCGGGGTCAGTGCGGGCCGCACAAATAGACTGCGGCCGCACTAGGCTCTTGGACTTGAAGTCTTGGCTCTCTGAACTCAGGCTCCTCAGACCACGCAAAATGACGACGGCCACGGAGGCTCCAATGCGGTCCGCACAAACATGACCGGGAACCGCGCTGGCTTAAACTTTGGCAGTTTACATCTCTCTGATCTTTGCTTCCGCGGACCGCACATAACTGGTAGTGTAGCCGCGGAGCCTTCAACTACGGACCGCGCAAGATCAACTGTGGCCGCACTACCTTGAAGCTTGTTTTGCCAGTTCTCTGTNGGGTCCTAGGTTTATTTGTAATATGGATCACATCAATGCAATACCCGGTAATCACTCCTCAAAAGAGGGGCTACACGTGGTAATAGCGCACCGGTCATCACATCCATACTTCCCACCCCGTTAAGGTATTAAAGCGCGGATTGGTCTCGACCTCTATTGCATGCTATTACCCGTCCCATTCCTATCAGTCCCGGAGGAATTTAGGACTACTATTCCTACAAGCGGGAGGATTTTAGGCTGACTTTTGGGTTTTAAAGGTCAAAAGACTAAGGCAACATACAAAACACGTAGGACTACATTTAAAGGGAAAACATGTAAGCAATCAGAAGGCTCATATAATCCTCTGCAAATAGAGCACATAAATAGCATGACTTAAAACACATTTAAGGCCAGAAGTACTAAGACAGGGGAATTTCAGATGTTGAAGCAGACCCATTTATTACATAACTCAGATAAGAAGTCTGAATCAGGCCTGCCTGCTGGTTGCAGCAGTTACTAATTAAACAAAGGCGGATTCAATTTTATCAGAAATGGCAAAGCAGTAAGAGTTTCAAACGAGTAATTAGAATCCTATAGGCATGCTTTCTAAACCGCATTAATGAAAGGAGTGAGTTGTTTAAACTAATTCAACATAGTACGAGTCAAACTGATTTTAACTAAACTGGTTTCAGATCCTATAGGCATGGTATCTAATTGAGTAGGCAGGATTCATTTGATCATAGCGAAATTCCTATAGGCATGACTTCTATAAAAAAAATACTGATTTTAATCCACTAGACACAACATCTAGTTTATAAACTGATTTTAACTTGTGGGATAATGTCTGATTATGGCCATTAGACCCTATTAGCATGATTTCTAAGTGTGGAAGTAAACATGCAGAACTTTACTAATCAGATCCTAAAGGTAGGATATCTACCCTTAAAACATGCACAAGTACCCCATCCCTTTTCACTAACCAACCCCAATATTCGTTACAACTTATTAAAGATCAAAATACTGAATTACAGAAGAAGTGTAAAATAAGAAGTTACAACCATAGGAAGCCTGATTCTAACTTCCTCTCTGAGTTATGGAACAAACCACCTCAAATGCCACTTGTTTCAAAGACTTTCTCAGACCTGGGTGTGTCAAAGTTCCCTAAGGGTCTCAAGGGACCCCGGGCAGTGCTTACCTAGGTTTGCATAACCAGATAGAGATAAGTGTGGTGTGGAAGGGCCAACCCTTATGTGTCCAAGTTCAGAGGGAGCTCATGGGTCCTAAGGCAGGGCTCACACAAGAGGGGCAGAACCTAAGTTCTAAGAGTATAGTGGAAGTGCAGAAACAAAGATTTTATTTAAAACTGGGTTGAGAATAGTAAGGGGGTAAGGGTGATTTGGAAACAGTAGTAGTAAAATTTAAACTATACAGAGTCAGCATTTGCACGAAGGGGTCAGGGGTTTTGGGAATACATATACATAGGAGAGCATTAAATTGAAAAGGGGAAGGGAACATATTTCAACATGCTAATAATGTAACTTGATTGCAGAAACATAAGTAGAAGTGGACAAGCATGAAAGAAGTTGAAACATGTTGTTGTTGATGCTTGAAAATTAACAAGGACATACCAGTAATAAGAAAAGTGCAGAAAGAAAGGTAAGCAAATGTCCACAGCCTAGCCTTGGCTTGCAACCGGCTAAACAAAGCTGTAGCAGAAATAGTAACAGAGAAAAAGAGAGAGTTTTTGGTGAAGTGTGTGTTCTGAACTTAGATGGTTCGTCCGTGTCTTTGAAAGAAGAGGGGTTCAGGGTATTTATAGTTTATTTGAAAACGAGTGAAGGAGAGGTAATAAGTAAAGTCTTGATACAAACATGGAAACAATCACAAGTCAGAATCAATTACCCAAGTGATTCCCCTTTAATTAAGGAATCACTATCTAACGGGTAGCAGTAGGTCTAATTAAGGAAAGAAAATCAGTTTGGAAGCAGACTGATTATTGCTATATAAGGGGTAGTAAAAGCATGCAGTGAACAATCGAGTCTAAGTACAAAAATATGCTTATTTTGGGAAAGAAATCAGCAAGGTAAAACATCACAGTAAAGGGAACCCTTTTGAGAAATTAGGGTTTCAGCCATAGTCTAGTTGAAAGATAGTAAAAATCCGATAAGTCACATAAAGATAAGAGAGTCTGAAACAAGAATTTTCAATCGAGTCAAGTATGCATTCAAACAAACAATTTCAGACCCAAAGACCTAGGGTTTTCAACAATAATCGAGTTTAAAAGATGGTAAAACAAATAAGTCAAACAAGAACTTAATCAAACCAATACACAAATAATCAAACAGCTTCAGAACTCGAATGAGACCCACAAACAAATTAGGATTTTCAACATGCTGACTCAGATAGAAGAACAACATGAGCAAACCATAACAGAATCACAAACAACATTAAAAATCGGAGAAGAGATCTTTTGAAAAACTTAAAGGAAAACCTTACCAAAAGTTGTTTTGAAAGAAAAGTTGAAGAACTTTCGAGAAAAACACTTGACATTCACAGCAAGTACAGATCTAAAGTAGATCTGAAAGAAAATCCAAGGATCGTAAAGATTAGGGTTTCGAAAAACCCAGAAAAGGTGAGAAAGGCCTTGAAAGTTACCAATCTAACCAGGAGAGTCAAGGATCTGACTCGAACGGCCATGGCTGGCCGGAGAAAGGTCAGGGATGACCGGAGAAAAGGCATGAACCGCAGTCGAACAAGGACTTGACCAGATTCCTCCAGGGACTGGCCATGAAACCACAGAAACAAACACCCAAGAGTCATGGGAGGCCACCACACATCTCCAATGGCCATGGGAGGTCATGGATTAGGCAGGGTTTAGGGCGGATTAGGGTGTAGTTTGATGGCGGCGGCTAGGGTTCGTGTTAAGTTTCAGAGAGAGTTAAGAGAGAAGAGGGATTCAGAGGCGGTGGTTGGTGAGAAATGAGGTAGGGTAAGGGGTCGTTTAGGGTTAAAAAGGAAGGGGTGTATAGGAGCCGTTGATCTAAATGATCAACGTCTAGGATTAAAGGGGTTAGGTGGGGAGTCCGGGTTGGGTCGTTTAAATGGGTTAGGGGTCGGGTTTAAACGAAATTGGGCCGGTGGGAAATTGGGTCTGATTTGGGGTTCAATTTAGGCTACAATTGAAATGAAATTGGGCTATCATTTAAATAGCCATTTTTCCCCTTTTAAAATTATAAAAAATAGTAAATTAATTTCTGAAACCAAATTAAAAACACTAAAATGACTTATAGCATATTATCATTAATTTAAAAATACTGGACTTAATTTTCATGAATATAAACGCAATTAAATCCTAAAAGAGGCCGATATTGCAATTATATGCAATTTAGCTTTAAAAATGCTAAATAAATTTGCAAAAATTATCTTAGCTATATTTCAACATAAATGTGAGAGTCCAATAAATGAATTACCAAAAATAATAATTTTGGAAATCATTATTGGGTTTTTTTTATGGATAAAAAATGGGGAAATGAATTGATTTAAAAACCCTTAAAAATTAAGAAAAAATAATAAAACATTTGGACATACTTATATATGCATACATATGCTATTTGAAGGTGTTTTTCATATTGAAAAATATATAGGAAAAAATTGAGTATCAACACTGACATTCCAGGGTCCATGCAAAATCCTTTTTCTTTTTGAGCAAAGAAAAGAACCGATGACTCCGATCTGATGACCTCGAAATGAACCGACCCAGGACAGCAATTTGTCCTGTTAGCATTTGTACGGCCTTCACGCTTTCCACGACCGTGATATCCTCGATGGCCTTGATCATATCGGGGTTAGTTTCGATAGCACGATTCAACACCATGAAGCTGAGGAACTTACCCGAGCCAACTCTGAAGGCACATTTCTCCGGGGTTAAGCTTCATGTTGTATCTTCTCAAAATTTTGAATGTTTCCTGCAAAGGAGTCAAATGGTCCTCTGCGCGCAGGGACTTAACCAACATATCATCAATGTAAACTTCCATTGTTTTACCTATTTGTTCTTCGAACATTTTGTTGACTAGGCGTTGATATGTAGCTCCCGCATTTTGTAGCCCGAAGGGGATTATGTTGTAACAATAAGTTCCAAATTTAGTAATAAACGAAGTCTTTTCCTGGTCCTCCGGGTTCATCTGAATCTGATTGTACCCGGAGTAGGCGTCGAGAAAAGTTAGGATCTCGTGGTCGGCCATGGCATCGATCATACGATCGATGTTGGGCAGTGGGAAAGAGTCTTTTGGGCATGCTTTGTTCAAGTCCTTATAGTCTACACACATTCTAAGTTTATTTCCTTTTTTAGGAACTACAACTACATTGGCTAACCATTCGGGGTACTTTACCTCCTGAATAGACCCTATTTTAAGAAGTTTGGTTACCTTGTTCTTTATGAACGCATGTTTCACCTTGGACTGGGGCCTCCTTTTTTGCTTTACTGGTTTGAACCTGGGGTCGATGCTTAGCCGATGTGTGGTGATTTCCGGTGGAATCCCTGTCATATCTAAATGGTACCAAGCAAAGCAATCCCTATTATCAATAAGAAATCAAATGAGTTTTTCCTGAGTTTGGGGGTTAATCCCGTTCCCAGGTATACCTTTCTCTCGAGCATGTATTCGATCAGTAACCTGCTCCAGCTCCTCGATAGTTGACTTGGTTGCATCGGACTCTTCGAGAACGATGAAGGTTCGAGGAGTAAGGAAATCTTCTTCTTCGTCCTCGATTACCCGTTTCTCCGATTCCGTCGAGGCTGGGGACGGTGATTGCTATTTAGCTGCCTGCTTACCTTTGGTGCTCGATTTCTCCGAGGTCGAAGGTTCTGGTATCGGCACCACCTCCTCGACCGCAAACATCTCCTTTGCAGCATGTTGCTCTCCGTAGACTGTTTTCACTCCCTCTTCTGTTGGGAACTTCATCATCTGGTGAAGAGTCGAAGACACTGCCCTCATGTTCTGTATCCATGGCCTCCCGAGGAGTGCATTATAGCTCATGTCTCCTTCGATGACATGAAATTTCATGTCCTATATGGTTCCGGCTATGTTTACTGGTAGGGTTATCTCCCCCTTTGTTGTTTCGCTTGCCATATTGAAGCTATTAAAGACCCGAGAAGCAGGTACAATCTGATCTTGTAGGCCGAGTTGTTCCACGACCATTGATCTGATTATGTTGGCTGAGCTACCTAGATCCATTAGAACACGCTTAACTTCAATTTTATTTAAAAGAATAGAAATTACCAGGGTGTCGTTGTGCGGTTGAGATACGCCTTCTACTTCCTCGTCACAGAATGATAGGACGTCCTCGGGCAAATAGCTCTGAGTCCGTTTTTCTCTGGTGATTGATACCTTGGTGCATTTGAACACAGGTCCTCGTGGGATGTCAACACCGCCAACGATAATGTGGATTACATGTTGTGGTTCTTCCTGCTCATTTTTTCTTGCATCTCTCTCCCTGAAGCGGTTTTTAGCTCGATCATTGAGAAATTCTTGAAGGTGACCCTCGTTGTATGAACTTTTTGGCGTCTAAACCTTTCAAAACTGGAGGTGCCCCCAGTATCTAGTCAACACGGGAGTTATAAGTCTCCACCTTTTTATCTTTGTCTTTGATCTTCTTTTCTCCGGACTCGATCATCTTGGTGAGCTCTTCGAGCATCCTCATAACGGTAGGGTTAGTCCCCGAGTCATTTCCATTTGACCTCTCTAGCGCTGGTTCAGCACGTCGAGTGTTTTCATGTTCAGCTACACTCGAAGTCTTATTTTTACATTGAAGTTGAGAAATGGTGATCTGTTGAGCTTGCAGCATCTCAAATATCGCTTGGAGGCTGATTTCCCCATCACCCACTCCTTGTGTTCCTTGGCCACCAGATCGCGCTTCCCTGCGTACACTCCCCTCTGGGTCTGTGCCTAAATCCGCATTTAGAGCAATGTGTGAACTAATATCAACTGGTACCATATTTGCCACTTCCCCAGGGTTTATTGGTTGTACACCGACCCCTATATTGTTGTTTTCTCCAAGACCTTCATTGTCATAAATAGGTGCACTTTGTGAGCTAGACATGTTTCAGCCTAAGAATCAAAAATTCTTGACAAGAAAATGTGTAAAAATAATGTGTGTAATGAGAATTAGTAAAGAAATAATCACTATTGTCTTTAGCCCCACGGTGGGCGCCAAACTGTTTACCTCGAAAATACGAGTAACAATTAAATTTGATTTGTGGTTTTAAAGATATGTGATTTAGTTCAATACTAATTAATAATCACGAAATATAAAGTAGAAATGAAAGAAATAAGTGAATCAAACCAATGTTACTTAGCAGTGGTGACCTCGAGATGAACTAGGAATAATAAAATAAGAACAGTAAAGAGAAAGGAAAATTCTGATGAATAGTAAGCGAAAAGTAGAGAGTATATTCTTTGCCAATGATTGTATGATGTTACAAATGATTGGGGGTTCCCTTTATATAATAGAGAAACCCTTAATAAGGTACATTTCTATTTACAGTAAGGAATATTATTGGTACAACTATCTAACCGCCTGGTATGGAATCGTACAATTCTATTTCGGGATTTGTACCATGATCTTGGGGACGTGGCAAGAATCTCTCCCATTCTGTTACAAGTTCATAACGGCATTATTCGGGGTCGAGCATACCCGGCTTCGGTATCCTCGTACTCTTACCTTTGGGCATTGCATTCCGTTCTCGAGCTCGAGTCTAGTCTGTCGACCTCGAACTCGACCTTCCCCGAACTCGGACCTAAGGCGATCCCTCAAAACCCTGGGAAATCGGGCGTGTCTGATCTTGACAGTATATAAGGACCATACTTTCCTCTCTTCCTCAAATAGTATAAAATAACATCAATGTGCTGCAAAAAAAACAGATTTCATTATTTCTCAATGCTTTATACAATTTAACTACAATTTTCAAATAAAAAATCCACAGATTTCTAAAATAACAGAATACTGTAGCTAATCATTAAATTCTGCCAGGGTATGTGTGTACCGTGTTATTGAGGACTTGCCCGAAATGTGCCAAAGTATAAAACCAGTCCTTTTTATCAACTTTCTCCACTCCAAGATTAGACAACAGGTTGAACTAGTTATCTTTTAAAGTATAAGGCGCCTTCCTCCTATTTAAAGATATAGCAATACAATTATTATGTAGTTTCAATTGAAAATCCATAAATTGTATGCACTCGATAATATGAAAAAATTGTATAATCTAACCTCTTTGAAACCGTGTCAATACCTAAATATAACCACTTATTGAATTCTTCCAACAAGTCAGGATCAACATTGTCGCCAATAACCCCAGTAGATGGATGCTTGATGTTGAAAATTGGAGGAGGTCCAACAAAAGTGCTTCCCCTAGAACTGAAATAAGGGAGAAAGAAGGATCTGGCATGCTTTCCAGGAACACTTGTTCTTCCTTGATGCACAGGGGTTGTTTTATCTTCATTAAACTCGTCGAACTTAACAATCTGTGGGAAGTTCTCTGGCAGCTCAAAATCATCAAGTGTTATTGCATTTTTTCCAGACCTGGAGTCATTGTCCGAATCACCTACATTGATGTAGTCGACTGGTTCACCTACAAAATTTAAAACAAAAGAACAACATTGTATGCTGGTTGCATTAGTTCTTTTGGGAAAGCTGAAACTTATATGAAAGCTGTTGCTTTTTTTTCTACAATTATATTATAACATATAATACCACTGAAATCTTCATTGCAATCGTCTCCTTGTTGTATAACATTTGCTTCTTGAATGGGAGATTACAAATGCATAGTCTCCTTCTCCTCATTTAAATGCTCTCTTGTATGCCAACTTTTGCATCCTATTTTGGAGGGTCCACGTGCATAGTTTCCTTCTCTGTTAAAATAAATGTGTAGAACTTAAAAAAATTATAGATAATTTGTAGTAAACAGAAACAACACTGTAGATAAATTGTAATTCTGGCATGTAGCTGAGATATAATATGTATTGTAAAATATGTAGATAAAATGTACTAAATTATACCTACAGTTTCTTCCTCCAATGCCCCTTGAAATTGGGAAGATATGTCAACACCTACATGGCATGATATAGGAACATTCTCCTCATTTTGAATGTCAGACATGTGTCGTGTATCTAAGACAAAAACTGAACATATAATGTAGATTATTTGTTGGTAATTTAGGATATATGTAGATATAATATAGATTATTTGTCATCAAATTGTGTTAAAATTGTTAAAATACTTGTTTTACTGTTGCTCACAACACTGGTTTAGCACTACTGCCAGGATTCTGTTGTTTGTTCTTTTCTTTGTATTGCTCATCATTTTTCACAGAACTGCCAGTAAACTGCAAGCATAATTTGTTAGGCTATATACTTTATGAATGTTAATATATTCATAAACATGGTAAAAATTATTGTCCAAAATGAATACATTTCGAATGAAACCTTAGCATCAATGTGAGTATCCTGTTGACTTTTTATTGCTTGTAATACAGATTTGATGGAATCATTGAGTAACAGTCGAATGCTACCTAGTTCTTGAAAAACCTAAAGAACAAAAATGTTTATAATGTATCTGACAATTAGATACTTACAGATATATAAAGAAGACCAAAAATCAAGAATTAGGTATACCTTTTTCTTGAACAATCCAAGGTCTGAACCTACCTACGTATTAAAATAGAAAGAGTTAAAGAAATAATTTGCATAACATAAATTAAAGAAACCAACTATCTTAAGATGTTACCTTATCAATATCTTTTCTTAATTTTTTAGTTGTTTCACAATATCTTTCTTGTCATTTATTCACATTGTCTGCTTATGTCCAGATGGAAATGGAGTATCTGTCGGATGCTCGACCTTTGTTTCAGCTTCTTCAAGGATGTATTCAACTTTGTCTGGCAAATAATTCTAGAAAGCTCTTCTAGGGCTTCAATCATGCTGGTGAACTGAGTGAAATAAAATGTGAGGGGCCTAGTCATCATATGTATAAAATGTGTACATAATTTGTATTTATATTGTCTGTACAGAAGTGAAAAATATGTACCTTGATCCATGATGGTTTGATCATCCTCTCTTCCAATGGAGAAATTCATATCTTGTCCTTACTAGCTGTCCAGTTAAGTATGCGGGGGATCGAATTACCAACCCTTGTAGCTATATCAGTATTTACTGTAGAGCAACACTCATACAACCAGATTTGCATAGCGAGTGGAAAACCTCGAGTGAGATAAAAATACACAGAAGGGTTCAGCTTATGCCTAACAGACTGAAGCAATTGTGTATAAGCTTCGATACCCCATGCGAAATTCACATACTGCCCCTGAGTCCACCAAATAGAACCTAAAATGATCTTTAAAACCATTATCTTTCTCTAAAGGACAGAGGAAGAATTCTATCGGATAGAGAATACATAGCTTGACTGCATCCTCATCATTCACCCAACTACGACTGGTTACAATTTTTTTCAAGTACGACTTCTCAACTTTTTTCTTGTTCGGAAAATAGCTCTTTATTGTTTTACTGTCATACTTAGTTATGTAATCAAAGTTTATTACTTCTGTAAAATATCTAAGGCCAGTGATAAGGGCAAACTCCCTCAACCCAAAGTTCAACCTCTTACCCTTTATCTCTGCTGCAAAAAAATAAGAACCGGATGCATTCAATTCATATTGTATGAGAAGATGAATTGCCTGATTTTGGATACATATTTTGGGAAAGGAAAGAAAGTGCCCAAAATATATCTTCTTAAACAACCTTAACCCATTTTCAGACAATAACACCTTGATTTGGCCAAGAAAAGTAGGGTCGGATAAAGTTTGGAACCTAATGATGCCGTAATCAACATCATGTGGTACAAAAAATATTCGATTATGCACCAAAAGAAACAGTAAGTTAATGAAACTTGTTTAAAGACCAAAAGACAAATTAATCACAATTCTACTATACTTTAGCTACAGTCAGAAAGACATTAATACATTGCATACAAATAATTTACAAAATTAGTAAACATATATAACAACTGACTACATTGAAGCTACAAATGCACTGATAAAATTATGTTTAGAGCAAGAAATTAGAAACTAACAACTAGACATAATATATACAATTTGTTTACAGAAAATGAAACTAACATCTACAAAGAGCAAATAATAACCAATAAAATCAACTAAATCATGTAGTACATTCCCTAATAAAATTATTTCGAAACAAGAAATATACAATTTCCTGGGAAATGTAGAAAAGTTGATAACCAACCACAAATACACACAATATAGACAAAATTTCTACAAATACAGAAAAATAAAAAATAGGTATAGTCATGAGAACGAAATAGGTTTTGTAACTAGAAAAAAAAGAACAAAAATTGTAAATACTAAAATTTTACCTTCTCCAATGACTGTTGGGGTATGGTTTTAGGAGATTTTTGAACCTTCTTCTTTTTTGAAGGTCTGACAGTAGGAGAAACTTTGATTTTTTTGCAAGTTTCGAGATAACTTCTTCTTCGACGAAATCATCATCACGAGCAATTTCTTTGTCCTTCCGCTTTATTGATTTAGCTGATTTCGAAGCTTCACCAGCATCCTTGTCAAGCTTGTGTTTTGTTTGAGATTCTGCCCTAGCTTCACGAGGGAAAAGCTTGGACTTTGCCTCTGGTTTTGCATGTGTCGATTTTACTACTTTTTTGGGTAAATCCTGTGAGAAAATATCCAAATTAAAAGTAGGAATATCATAAACATTGCTTTTTAGGGATATTCTTTGGAATTCCTTTCTTCTTCATCATAAGGGAAGGAAAATTTTAAGCTGTTGCTGATTTCGTAGGATCTTGAGAGAGAAATCAGAAAGTTTGAGAGAGTTTATAAAAGATTTTCGAACAAAAATGGAAGAGAGCATTAATGGAGGGAGAGAGTATCAGAATCGTGGGGGGTATGGACAGAGAAACGTGGGTGGAGTGGGGTATGTACGTTAGCGAGATTTTGGGAGTTCATTGATTCTCATTAAATTCCTAAAATATAAATAATTAATAAATTATATGTGCCTGTGTAAGTAAATTGAAACTTGAGTAGGGAGGGTAACAAAGTTTCAAATAGTGTATAGGAAGGTAAAAATCCCATTTTATATTTTGCTCTTATGTTATTGTCGTTTGGTTTAGGCTGTAGAGTAATTTCTGCGGGATGTGGCGAATCTTGCGGCATTTTAGCTGCTCCCTCTTTATAACATAAAAATTTGATAAGATTTTGGGGTAAAATAGCACGGGCTAGCTAGTTTTTGGATTAGTAATTCAAAAATAACCAGCGTTTGCAAAGTCATTGACATATAACCACTATTTTGCTACAACACGGAAAGTTCCAGCATAATATATTGGAGATCGATGCACCTGCGTATGAACTTCCACCATATTATGCTGGAACTTCAACACGCGAAAAGTTCCAGTATATTATAGTGGACCGGTATATTATACTGGAACTGCAGTATATTATACTAGAATTTCAGTATATTATACTGGAGTATTTCTCCGGATTTTGAACAGTATTTTCGTTCAGATTTATCTTTACATGAAAAGTGGCTAAATTTCGATTACTTTTGAAACTGTGGCTATTTTTGAATGAGCACTTGTAAATCTGTCTATTTTTTAATATCTCCCGATTTTGGGGCCAAAGTGTTTATGAATCGTCTGACACTTCACCTTAACTTAGAGTTGGTTTGGCTAAGATTCAAAAATCATTTTTTTGTCCAAAATCTTTCTAAAAGTATTGGGAAACTTACAAAAATGTCCCAAATAAATCTCAACTTACCAACCTCTAGCCATTAGTCATAAACTTACCAAAACTAGCCAACAAAAATTGAAACACCAAATAATAAGGTTCTTTCTTTCAAAGAATCACATGCAAAAATCACCTTCCATATTTTTAAGCGTGATTAGCAACATTAGATACAAGACGGAAAGGAAATTTCATGGACGGGGTAGCAAATAAGGTGATGAAATACAAAAATATATACAATATACCAAAAATCTAAGCAAAAAAGGAATTTTTTTCAATGGGTATAGTTGAAATTCATTGAAAATATATAGATAAATCAATATACAAAATTTGAGGAAGATTGAAGGTGATTTGGACTGGTTTTGTATCAAAATTCGTAATTAAATCGAGTTCAAAAAAGTCTTCTGCGACACATGTATCAAACATGTATCACGCATGTATCTCACACACAGGTATACATGGATATACATGTGATACACAATTGATACAAATATGATACATATGTGATACACAAATGATACACAATGTGATACACTATCATTTTTTTTCATTTTCAGTTTTTACGTCGAATTTTCAATTCAAACCACCTCAAAACTTCACCAAATCATCTCAAAATTGAGATTCAAGCTCCTTAAGTTGTGCCCAATCTATTCTAATAACACCCACTCAAAACAAAGCAAAAATTTGATATTTTTTTGCTTCAAATAGCTAATTGGCTAATTTGGCTAATATTAGTAATATTTTATCAATTGGCCAATTTTTATAATGAGCTACTTATAAATGGACATAGCTGATAATTTCCCAAAAGTATTTTGCAGTTGAGAAGTGCTTTTGTTAGTATTAACATAGCAGTTCTGTTAGGCCATCTTTTCCAAAAGGGTGCCTTTAAGCGTCCAGTTACGAAAAAGACATGCATATTCACTTTGCAGTTTATATTATTTTAAAAGGAAAAGAACCTTTAATTATTTTTTGTTAGAGACTTTAATTAAGTTATTTAATAAAAATATTTCTTCCTTTGTTAGAGATTTGGTAGGATTTCGGGGAATAAAGAGTTGGGAAGACAATGGATAAAAAGTCATGGTAAAAAAGAGAGTAAAAAGATACATAAACAGGAACTTTAAGATGTACTCAATGATCACGCAGATACCTTAACTATCTCCTTTACCAGTTTAATATTTCAAATGGCTATTAAGTATGTCTTATAAACCCGACCTAGTCAAGCCACTTCGTGTGTGATACACTTGCTGTTGACATGTCAAATAAACCAATCAAATAACTATTCATGTAACTTTAAACAAAAATATTGTCACATGTAATTAAAAATCTAGAAAAAAATAAAAAACAAAAGTTCTCCTTTTCACAAAAAGTTCATTGCCTTCCATGGAAAATAAAAGTTCATCCTCTTCCCCACTCTTATTTGTAGATTCAGCTTGATAATCCTTCCCCATTCTTTCCCTCAATTTTTTTCTTCTACATGTTCCTAACAACATCTTTGCTTTTATCTTTAATATAATGCCTAGAGATTATCAGCAGGCTTCTCCAAGAATTATTACATGTATTTTGTCTCAAACACTGGTTCTTAATAGAGTTGATTTCAGATAGGAAATTTTGCCCAAAAATCGAACAAAAAGATTGTCACGATCCAAACTGATGGGTTGCGACGGGTGCCTGAGTCCTACCTGTCAAACACCCATAAGCATGCGTCTAGGATATGAACTTGTATAACATCTGCTGAATTTCGAAGTTAACATACATGAAGGAAACCTGCTAACAAGGCATATGTACGTATACATGCAGAATACAGTGGGCGAGTCGGCAAGGCTGCTATAGACAACTATACATCCAAAACTAAAAGCCGACAAGGCCACATACAACACAACTAGACATACTGTCTACAGACCTCTAATGGAAACATAAATGTACAAAGACGGGACTGAGCCACGTCATACCCATATATATATATATATATATATATATATATATATATATATATATATATATATATATATATATATATATATATATATACACAAACATATCGTACAAAAATCAAAAGCAGCTCCGGATCAAGTGGAGCACGCCAACTCTCGCTGATCAGGGATCCTAAGACGGGGGACCGTCAGCTTGCCTACCTGCACCTGTGGGCATGAAACGCAGGCCCCATGAAATAGGGCGTCAGTACGACAAATATACTGAGTATGTAAGGCATGAAAATTAGTACGTAAAAGACATAGATGAAACATGGAATAAAGAAACACATCTTTAAATCTGAATAACTTTGTAAATTCTGAAACATTTATGTCATGCACGTGCATATAAATGTCGTGTCATGCATAGGTATGGGTGTACATTATATCATCAAGCCACTGAGGGCATCCCATCATATCGTCTCGGCCACTGTGGGCAACATCATCAACATATACCAGCTGATCAGGTGGTAGTGCGTATATAACGCCGTAACCTTTTCTCATATTCCATATACATATATTTACATATATACGTGTATATAACGCCATCTGGTCATGGGTCAATTCACATGTATAAATGGGTGAAATGCATGAAAATACGTAAAAATCTCAATATTCCTTCCGGATAAACTTTTTCAACTGCGTATTATTTTAAGTGTACCGACATGGCCGGTCGTTTTAAGCATTAATGCCCCGATCCCGTATTAACTGCATTCCGCATGTTTATTTCTGCAATTGTGAGTTGCTGGGAGGATTCGTTTTGTGTTTCGGAGTATTTTGGGACACTTAGTCCCTAAATGAGAGTTTTAGTCTTAGAATTTGGACCGTAGTCGTAGCAGTGTGAAGACGACCTCGGAATGGAATTCCGTTGGTTCCGTTAGCTCCGTTGGGTGATTTCGGGCGTAGGGTCGTGTTCGGATTGTGTTTCGGAGGTTCGCAGCTTAATTAGGCTTGAAATGCCGAAAGTTGAATTTTTGAAGTTTCCGGTTCGATAGTGAGATTTCGATATCGGGGTCGGAATAGAATTCCGGAAGTTGTAGGTCCGTCGTGTCATTTGGGACGTGTGTGCAAAATTTCAGGTAATTCGGACGAGGTTTGATAGACTTTTTGATCAAAAGCGGAAATTGGAAGTTTTGAAAATCCTTAGGCTTGAATCCGAGGGTGATTTGGTATTCCGGCATTGTTTTGAGTGCTCCAAGGATTGGTACAAGTTTGAATAGTGGTATATGACTTGTTCGTACTTTTGGTTGAGGTTCCGGGGGCCTCGGGATGATTTCGGAAGGTTGATGGAAGAAAATTGGAAGGTTTGGAAGCAGCTTCAGTTGCTGAAGTTCTGTCATAACCACACCTGCGGATTGGGGACCGTAGGTGCAGGCCCGTAGAAGCGTGTGGCTTGTCGCAGATGCGGTCTGAGGCGGAATTGGATTTGGCCGTAGATGCGGCCCAGGCACCGCAGAAGCGGCACTGCATTTGCGGAATGGCGATCGCAGGTGCTAAAATTTCTGTTTAATGAAAAGTCGCAGGTCCGACTTGGTCTACGCAGAAGCGGGACTGCAGGTGCGGTCCCAGAGCCGGAGATGCGGTTCCACTGGTTAGAAAAAGGGCAGAAATGAGGGTTTAGTCTCAAAACCCTAGAAATTGATTTGGGTGCTCGTGATTGGCGATTTTGGGAGACCTGGGTGTTTTGGGTAAGTAATTCTTACTTGGTTTTGATTAATTTCCACAAATCTATGCTTAAATTCATCCTTTAAATTCGAATTTGGGGTGAAAATTTGAAGAAAAATTGGAAAAGTTCTTAGGCCTAATTTGGAGTTTTGAACAAGATTTTGATGTCGGATTGGAGTAATCTTTGTATATATGAACTCGTGAGAGTGTGAGGATTCCGAATTTGTAAATTTTACCCGATTCCAGACTTGGTCCCGGGAGGCTTTTTGGCGATTTTTCTAATTTCGCGTATTAGCTTCGAATTAATTAGTTGAATTAGTTACTTGAAGTTATATTTACATTATGAAATTACATTGAATAGATTTGGGCCATTTGGAGTCGGATACTCATGGCAAGAACGTGGTATTGAGTAGATTGAGCTGGTTCGAGGTAAGTGGCTTGCCTAACCTTGTGTGGGGGAAACTCCCCTTAGGAATTGGTACTGTGATATATGAAATGCCTTGCACGTGAGGTGACGAGTGCGTACATGTGCTAATTGTTGAAAATCCTGTTTTCATTAAGTAACCATAATTGCGTTTTCTTCCCTGTTTTTATTAATTGCAATTTAAGCCTACTGTTAGCTTAGGAAAGCATGTCTAAGTGACTTAACTGCTTTACTTGCTCAAACTGCCTTATTTGAATTCAGTGCATCATGCTAGGCTAGAAATACCTGTTTTACGTTGGTATAAATTTGATCGAATTGAATATTCTTCGTGTTGCTGATGTGTGCTTACTTTGGGACTACGGGCGGTATCCCGGAGATCCCCTTGCCTGTTTATTTCGGACTACGGAAGTGGTATTCCAGTAGATCCCTCTGCACATTGACATTGGAACTACGAGATTGCACCCGGTAGATTCCCTCAGTACTGAGTATTTACATTTGGGACTACGGATGTGGTATTTAGGGAGATCCCCTGCGCGTTATGAGTTGGACTACGGGACGACACCCGAGAGATCCACTGGATATTTATATTTGGGACTATAGGACGGTATCCTGGGAGATCCCTGGTTGTTATCTCTGTGTTGAGCTGTATCCGTTCTGTGATTATTTTGTCTCTGTTGTAGTTGTTGCTACTCTTATTACCCTGTGTTACTTTATTACTGCTTCTTTTCTTTATATATTATTGTATATGACCGGTAGGGCCCTGACCTTCCTCGTCACTACTCGACCGAGGTTAGGCTTGGCACTTACTGGGTACCGTTGTGGTGTGCTCATGCCCTTTCCTAAACATGTTTTTCATGTGCAGATCCAGGTACGTCGACTCAGCCCTACTACCCTTGAGGCGAGGTGATTCTCCAGAGACTTCGAGGTATATCTGCCGCGTCCTCAGAATGAGGAGTCCCTTTCCATTCTCTCTTGTAGTGATTGTCCTTCTATCTTTTCTTTTGATTTAGACATTCCGGAGTTAGAGCATTTTGTCGTATTCATAGCTTGTGATTCATGGGATTCCGGGTTTTGGGAGTTGTTCGGTTTTGGGATCTTGTTTTGTATATGCTGGGCGGCATCTTAAACACTTATATATTTGTTATCTTCAATTTTATTAGTTTTTCCGCATTTGTTTCTTTTTTCCGAAATTGTTAGGCTTACCTAGTTGTAGGGACTAGGTGCCGTCATGACATGTTCATGGAGGGCGAACTTGGGTCGTGACAAGTTGGTATCAGAGCCCTAGGTTCATAGGAGTCATGAATCATAAGCCGGTTTATTAGAGTCTCGTAGATCGGTACGGAGACGTCTGTACTTATCTACGAGAGGCTATGTAACTTTAAGGAAATTCTACTTCATTTGAATTCCTTGTCGTGCGAGATTTTTGATATCAAAATTGTAAACTCCTGTCTTCTATTCTCTCACAGATGGTGAGGACACGTGCTACTGGAGGTGACCAGACACCCGCGTCCCCTGCGAGAGTCGTCAGAGGTCGGGGTCGAGGTAGAGGCCGAGGGCGCGCACGTGGTGCAGCCAGAGCACCCGCGCGAGCTGCTACCGAGGAGCCACCAGCAGTTCCAGTTGGAGCCCAGGCGCCTGACACGCCTACTGCTACTACTACTCCAGCTCTCTAGGAGATTCTTGCGCAGTTTATGAGTATGTACACCACTCTAGCTCAGGCAAGGTTGCTTCCCCTTGCTGCAGCCACATCCCAGGATGGGGGAGGAGCACAGACTCCCGCCACCCGCACTCCTTAGCAGCGAGTGCATGTTGAGCAGGTCCCAGAGATTATACCGGCACAGCTTGTAGCCCCAGCTCAGCTTGAGGAGAGGGCAGTAGCTTCGGAGGAGGAGCAGAAGAGGCTTGAGAGGTTCAAGAAGTATCAGCCTCCTATATTCAGTGGACTAGCATCAGATGATGCTCTGGGATTTCTAGAGGAGTGCTACCGTATCCTCCGTACCATGGGTATATCAGGATCGAGCGGGGTTTCCTTCACTACCTTCCAGCTTTGAGGAGACACCTATCAGTGGTGGCGTGCTTATGAGTTAGACAGTCCAGACGAGGCAGCTTCCCTGACTTGGACTCAGTTTTCAGATATGTTCTTGACGGAGTATGTTCCTCAGAGCTTCAGGGACGCATGGCGCGCAAAATTTGAGCATTTGCGCCAGGGTACTATGACTGTATCAGAGTATGCTGTCCGTTTCACTGACTTGGCTAGACATGCACCAGTTTTGGTTTCTACTGTTCGCGAAAAGGTTCGCCAGTTTATTGAGGGGCTCATTCCCAGCATCTTGTCTAGTATGGCTCGGGAGTTGGAGATGGATATTTCTTATCACTAGGTGGTGAGCATTGCTAGGAGAGTAGAGGGCATGCATGCTCGGGACCGAGAGGAGAGGGAGGCCAAGAGGTCTCGAGAGTCAGGTCACTATTCTGGTGCCCGTGCCCCAACTGCAGCTCGTCATGGTAGGGGCTATACGAGTCGCCCCGTTCATTCAGCTCTTCCAGAAGCCAGTGGTATTCTAGCTTCTCCTTGACCTCAAGAGCCTTATTATGCACCTCCAGTATCTAGTGCGCCTCCTGTACGAGGTGCTTTCAGTGGTCAGTCCAGCAGACCTGGCCCGAGCCAGTCACAGCCACCACGTCCTCCCAGAGCTTGTTTTGAGTGTGTGATACACGCCATGTGGTGAGGGATTGCCCTGGACTTGGGAGGGGTGCACCTCCACAGACTTCTCAGCCACAGCGCGCCCCGTAGAGTCTCAGGCTATGATCACAGCGCCGGTTGCTACCCACCTGCTTAGCCAGCTAGAGGTGGAGGCCGGTGAGGTAGAGGTCGCCCTAGAGGGGGAGCCCAGGCCAGATACTATGCCCTTCCTGCCCGTATTGAGGTTGTCGCCTCCGATTCTATCATCACAGGTATTATCTTGGTATGTCATAGAGATGCATCAATTTTATTCGATCCAGGATCCACTTATTCTTATGTGTCCTCTTATTTTGCCCCGCATTGGGCGTATCTCGGGATTCTTTGAGTTCTCCTGTTTATGTTTCTACTCCTGTTGGAGATTCTCTTATTGTGGACCGCGTTTATCGGTCGTGTTTGATTGGTCTTAGTGGTTTTGAGACCAGAGCCGATTTGTTATTGCTCAGCATGGTAGACTTTGATGTTATCCTAGGCATGAACTGGTTGTCGCCCCATAATGCTATTCTTGATTGTCACGCAAAAACCGTGACGCTGGCTATGCCAGGTGTACCGTGAGTAGAGTAGAGGGGTACCTTAGATCACACTCCCAGTAGAGTTATTTCATTCCTTAAGGCTCAGCGTATGGTTGAGAAGGGGTGTGACGCGTATCTAGCTTATGTGAGAGATGTCAGTATTGATACCCCTACAGTTGATTCAGTCCCAGTAGTACGAGATTTCTCTAATGTGTTTCCAGCTGATCTTCCGGGCATGCCGCCCGATAGAGATATTGATTTTGGCATTGATCTGTTGCCGGGCACTCAGCCCATTTCTATTCCTCCGTACCGTATGGCTCCTCTTGAGCTGAAGGAGTTGAAGGAGCAGTTACAGGAATTGCTTGATAAGGGTTTCATTCAGCCTAGTGTATCACCTTGGGGTGCTCCTATCATGTTTGTGAAGAAGAAGGATAGTTCTATGCGTATGTGTATTGATTATCACTAGTTTAACAAGGTTACAGCGAAGAACAGTTATCCTTTGCCTCGTATCGATAACCTGTTTGATCAGCTACAGGGTGCTTGTGTGTTTTCTAAGATTGACTTGCATTCAGGCTATAACCAGTTGAAGATTCGGGAGCAAAATATCTCGAAGACTACTTTCAGGACTCGGTATGGTCATTACGAGTTCCTTGTTATGTCATTTGGGCTGACCAATGCCCCAGCAGCCTTCATGCATTTGATGCACGGTGTATTCCGGCCATATCTTGACTCATTTGTCATTGTCGTTATTGATGACATTCTGGTGTACTCCCGGAGTCGGGAAGATCATGAGCAGCACTTGAGGACAGTGCTTCAGACTTTGAGAGAAAGAAGTTATATGCTAAGTTCTCGAAATGTGAGTTTTGGTTGGATTCCGTGGCATTCTTGGGTCACGTGGTATCTAGTGAGGGGATAAAGGTGGATCCAAAGAAGGTGGAAGCAGTGCAGAGTTGGCCCAGACCATCTTCAGCTATAGAGATCCGCAATTTTCTTGGATTGGCGGGTTATTCCCGTCGATTTGTTTAGGGATTTTCATCCATTGTGGCACCTATGACCAGGCTGACCCAGAAGGGTGCTCCGTTCCAATGGACGAAAGAGTGTGAGGAGAGCTTTCAGAAGCTCAAGACAACTTTGACCACAGCTCCAGTTTTGATATTGCCTACCGGTTCAGGGTTTTATACTATCTATTGTGATGCCTCGAGGATTTACCTTGGATCGGTATTGATGCAGGACGGTAGGGTGATTGCCTACGCGTCCAGACAGTTGAAAGTGCATGAGAAGAATTATCCTGTCCATGATCTTGAGTTAGCTGCTATTGTTCACGCCTTGAAGATCTGGCGTCATTTTTTGTACGGTGTCCCTTGTAAGATTTATACTGATCACCGGAGTTTGCAGCATTTGTTCAAGCAGAAGGACCTTAATTTTCATTAGAGGAGGTGGTTAGAGCTGCTGAAGGACTATGACATCACTATCTTGTATCACCCGGGCAAGGCCAATGTGGTGGCCGATGCCTTGAGTCGCCGGGCGGAGAGTTTGGGGAGTTTGGCTTATCTACCAGCAGTGGAGAGGCCCATGGCGATGGATGTTCAGGCCTTAGCCAGCCAGTTTGTAAGATTGGATCTTTTAGAGCCTAGTCGGGTCCTTGCTTGTGTGGTTTCTCGGTCTTCCTTGTTCGATCGTATCCGGGAGCGTTAGTTTGATGACCCTCATTTGCGTGCCCTCAGGGATAAGGTCCTGCAGGGTGATGCCAGAGATGTGACCATTGGTGATGACAGGGTGTTGAGGATGCAGGGTCGGGTTTGTGTACCCAATGTTGATGGGCTTCGGGACTTGATTCTAGAGGAGGCCCATAGTTCGCAGTATTCCATCCATCCGGGTGCCGCGAAGATGTATCAAGATTTGAGACAGCACTATTGGTGGAGGCGATTGAAGAAGGATATAGTTGGGTTTGTAGCTCGGTGCCTCAATTGTCAGCAGGTAAAGTATGAGCACCAGAGGCAGGGTGGATTGCTTCAGCAGATAGAGATTCCGGAGTGGAAGTGGGAGCGGATCACCATGAACTTCGTAGTTGGGCTCCCACGGACTTTGAGGAAGTTCGATGCCATTTGGGTGATTGTGGATCGGTTGACCAAGTCCGCGCATTTCATTCCTATGTGTACCACCTATTCTTCGGAGCGGTTAGCGGAGATTTATATCCGGGAGATTGTCCGTCTGCATGGTATTCCAGTTTCCATTATTTCAGATAGAGGTACTCAGTTCACATCACGGTTCTGGAGGGCCGTACAACATGAGTTAGGCACCCATGTAGAGTTGAGCACGACATTTCACCTCCAGACGGACGGATAGTCCGAGTGCACTATTCAGATTCTTGAGGATATGCTCCGTGCGTGTGTAATGGAGTTTGGAGGTTCTTGGGATCAATTCTTGCCACTGGCTGAGTTTGCTTACAACAACAGCTATCAGTCCAGCATTAAGATGGCACCGGCCTTGTATGGTAGGCGGTGTAGATCCCCGGTGGGTTGGTTCCAGCCGGGCAAGGATAGATTATTGGGCACAGATTTGGTACAGGATGCTTTGGAGAAAGTTAAGGTGATTCAGGATAGACTCCGTACAGCCCAGCCAAACAGAAGAGTTATACGGACCGGAAGGTTCGTGATGTTTCTTACATGGTTGGAGAGCGGGTCTTGCTTCGGGTTTCGCCTATGAGGGGCGTTATGAGATTTGGGAAGAAGGGGAAATTGAGTCCGAGGTTTATTGGTCCTTTTGAGATATTGCGGCATGTTGGGGAGGTTGCTTATGAGCTTGCCTTACCTCTCAGCTTGGCAGGAGTTCATCTGGTATTTCATGTTTCGATGCTTTGGGGGTATCACGATGATCCGTCGCACGTGTTGGATTTCAGTTCAGTCCAGCTGGACAAGGATCTATCTTATGCTGGGGAGCCAGTAGCGATACTAGACAGGCAGGTTCAAAAGCTGAGGTCAAAGAACATTGCATCAGTGAAGGTTCAGTGGCGGGGTCAGCCGGTCGAGGAGGCGACTTGGGAGGCCGAGCAGGATATGCGCAGCCGTTACCCTCATTTTTTCACTACTTTAGGTATGCCTCTATGCTCGTTCGAGGACGAACAAATGTTTTAAGAGGGGGAGGATGTAACAACCCGGCCGGTTATTTTAAGAATTAACGCCCCAATCCCCTATTAACTGCATTCCCCGTGTTTGTTTCTGCTATTGTGAGTTGCCGGGAGGATTCGTTTTGTGTTTTGGAGTGTTTTGGGACATTTAGTCCCTAAATGAGAGTTTGTCTTAGAATTTGGACCGTAGTCGGAGCAGTGTGAAGACGGCCTCGGAATGGAATTCTGTTGGTTCCGTTAGCTCCGTTGGGTGATTTCGGGCTTAGGGGCGTGTTCAGATTGGGTTTTGGAGGTCCGTAGCTTAATTAGGCTTGAAATGCCGAAAGTTGAATTTTTGAAGTTTCCGGTTCGATAGTGAGATTTTGATATCGGGGTCGGAATGGATTTCCGAAAGTTGGAGTAGGTCCGTCGTGTCATTTGGGATGTGTGTGCAAAATTTCAGGTAATTCGGATGAGGTTTGATAGACTTTTTGATCAAAAGCAAAAATTGGCAGTTTTGGAAATCCTTAGGCTTGAATACGAGGGTGATTTGGTATTCCGGCGTTGTTTTGAGTGCTCCAAGGATTGGTACAAGTTTGAATAGTGCTATATGACTTGTTCGTACTTTTGGTTGAGGTTTCGGGGGCCTCGGGATGATTTCGGAAGGTTGATGGAAGAAAATTGGAAGGTTTGGAAGCAGCTTCAGTTGCTGAAGTTCTGTCATAACCGCACCTGCGGATTGGGGACCGTAGGTGCAGGCCCGTAGAAGCGTGTGGCTTGTCGCAGATGCGGTCTGAGGCGGAATTGGATTTGGCCGTAGATGCGGCCCAGGCACCGTAGAAGCGGCACTGCATTTGCGGAATGGCGATCGCAGGTGCTAAAATTTCTGCTTAATGAAAAGTCGCAGGTGCGACTTGGTCTACGTAGAAGCGGGACCGCATGTGCGGTCCTAGAGTCGCAGATGCGGTTCCACTGGTCAGAAAAAGGGCAGAAACGAGGGTTTAGACTCAAAACCTTAGAAATTGATTTGGGAGCTCGGGATTGGCGATTTTGGGAGAGATTTTCACCTGGGTGTTTTGGGTACGTAATTCTTACTCGGTTTTGATTAATTTCCATGAATATATGCTTAAATTCATCCTTTAAATTCGAATTTGGGGTGAAAATTTGGAAAAAATTTGGAAAAGTTTTTAGGCCCAATTTTGGAGTTTTGATAAAGATTTTGATGTCGGATTGGAGTAATTTTTGTATATATGAACTCGTGAGAGTGTGAGGATTCCGAATTTGTAAATTTTATCTGATTCCGAGACGTGGGCCCGGGAGGTTATTTGGGCGATTTTCCTAATTTTGCGTATTAGCTTCGAATTAATTAGTTGAATTAGTTACTTGAAGTTATATTTACATTATGCAATTACTTTGAATAGATTTGGGCCATTTGGAGTCAGATACTCGTGGCAAGAACGTGGTATTGAGTTGATTGAGCTGGTTCGAGGTAACTGGCTTGCCTAACCTTGTGTGGGGGAAACTCCCCTTAGAATTGGTACTGTGATATATGAAATGCCTGTACGTGAGGTGACGAGTGCGTACATGTGCTAATTGTTGAAAATCCTGTTTTCATTAAGTAACCATAATTGCATTTTCTTCCCTGTTTTTATTAATTGCAATTTAAGCCTACTGTTAGCTTAGGAAAGCAATGTCTAAGTGACTTAACTGCTTTACTTGCTCAAACTGCCTTATTTGTATTCTGAGCAGCATGCTAGGCTAGAAATACCTGTTTTTCCTTGGTATAAATTTGATTGAATTGTATATTCTTCGTGTTGCTGTTATGTGTTTACTTTGGGACTAGGGGCGGTATCCCGAGAGATCCCCTTGCCTGTTTATTTGGGACTACGGATGTGGTATTCTGGGAGATTCCCCTGCACATTTACATTGGAACTACGGGACTGCACCCGGTAGATTCCCTCAGTACTGAGTATTTACATTTGGGACTACGGATGTGGTATTTCGGGAGATCCCCTACGCGTTATGAGTTGGACTACGGGACGACACCCGAGAGATCCACTAGATATTTATATTTGGGACTACAGGACGGTATCTTGGGAGATCCCCGGTTGTTATCTCTGTGTTGAGGTGTATCCCTTCTGTGATTATTTTGTCTCTGTTGTAGTTGTTGCCACTCTTATTACCCTGTGTTACTTTAATACTGCTTCTTTTCCTTATATATTATTTGTAACGACCCGGCCGGTCGTTTTTGGAATTTACGCCCCGATCCCCCATTAACTGCTTCCCCTAAGTTCATTTCTGCTATTTTGGTTTGCCGGGACGTTCGGTGTTGGGATTCGGAGTGTTTTGGGACACTTAGTCCCTAAATGAGAGCTTAAGAATTGAAAAATGGTCCGTAATCGGAACAGTGTGAAGAAGACCTCGGAATGGAAATCCGATGGTTCCGTTAGCTCCGTTAGGTGATTTCGGAGTTGGGGGCGTGTTCGGAATGTATTTTGGAGGCTCGTAGCTCATTTAGGCTTGAAATGCCGAAGTTTGAATTTTTGAAGTTTCCGGTCCGATAATGAGTTTTTGATCCGAGGGTCGGATTGGAATTCCGAAAGTGGCAGTAGCTCCGTCATGTCATTTGGGATGTGTGTGCAAAATTTCAGGTCATTCGGGCGAGGTTTGGTTTGGTTTTTGATCGAAAGTGTGTTTTGTTGGAATTTGAAGTTCTTAGGCTTGAATCTTTGATTTAATCGGACTTTCGGTGTTGTTTTAGGTGTTTTAAGGATTGGAATAAGTTTAAATAAGGTATTAGGTGGTATTAGTGCTTTTGGTTGAGGTCCCGGGGGCCTCGGGATGATTTCGGGTGGTTAACGGGGAGATTTTTGAAGTGTTGCAGCAGCTGGTTCTTTTCATCTTCTGGTATTTTCGCTTCTGCGGCTTGGGAACCGCAGAAGCGGAGCCGCATAAGCGGCTGGATCATCGCAGAAGCGATTTATGGCACAGTTTCCAGGCGTCGCAGATGCGGAGGAAATTCCACAGGAGCAGCCTCGCATCTGCGAGAAAATAGCCGCAGATGCGGCCGTTTGGCTTTTAGTTGGAACCGCAGAAGCGGTGGATAATCCGCATAAGCGGAACCGCATAAGCGGTTGACGGGACCGCAGAAGCGGATGTGGTCGCTTAGTGAGAGTCGCAGAAGCGGCTCACTTTCCGCATAAGCGGGACCGCATAAGCGGTCCCTTGGCCGCAGAAGCGGAAATCCCTGGGCAGAAATAGAAATTTCGAGGGTTTGAGTTCATAAGTTACAAAAATCAATTGAGAGCTCGATTTAAGGCGATTTCGAGTGGGATTTGAAGTGAAGATCACTGGGTAACGTTTCTTTGATCCCTTCTTGTTATATTTCATCATTTTATAGTTAAATACACCATTGGAATTCGAATTTAGGATCAAAAATTGGAAGAAACTTCATAGACCTAATTACTGAGTTTTGAGTGGGCAAATGACCTCCGATTTGGGAGATTTTTATATGGTTAGACTCGTGAGAGTACGAGGATTCTGAAAATGTAAAAATTATTCAATTCCGAGACGTTGGCTGGAGGGGCGTTTTGGTCATTTTACCTATTTTTGCGCCCTAGCTGTAAATTTAATAGTGGAATCAGTTGTTTGCAATATTACTTACGATATGTAATTGAATTGAATAGATTTGGGCCATTTGGAGTCGGATACTCGTGGCAAAAGTGTGATTTCGAGTTGGTTTTGGTGCCGATTCGAGGTAAGTGGCTTGTCTAACCTTGTGTGGGGGACCTTTCCCCTTAGGATTTGTTATTTGTTGATTTGAGTGCCTTGTTCGCGAGGTGACGGGCGCGTACTTGAGCCAATTGTTGAAAATCCGGTTTTCTTAAGATGTTGAGATTGAGTTCCTTCCATATTTGCTTTATTCTACTTGCAATTATAACCTGCGCTAGATTAGAAAAGCATGTTTAGTTGATTTAACTTGCCTAATTGTTTAAGTTACCTTGACTGTACAACGTGAAGCATGCTAGGCTAGTACTACCTGATGTTTGTCCTTGGTACTTCATTTTTGAATATCTTCTGGTTGTGGTTGCGCATTTACATTGGGACTACGGATGTGGGATTCCGGTAGCTCCCCCCTTGTTTGTTTACTTTGGGACTGCGGGTTCGATTCCCGATAGATCCCCCTGTACATTTACTTTGGGACTGCGGGTTAGATTCCCGATAGATCCCCCTGCACATTGATAGTTGGACTACGGGACGGTATCCCGGGAGATCCTTCGGGTATACACATATGATGGACTACGGGGCGGTATCCCGGGAGATTCACTGGACAGTTGAGAAAAGGGCTACAGGACGGTATCCTGGGAGACCCTCATTGTCATCATTGATATTGAGCTGTATTTATTCTGTGTTTACTTTGTTCTTTTGTAGTTGTTATTGCCTCGTTGACCTGCCTTATTTCGCTGTTGTACTCATTATTCCTGTCAGATTTTCGTACTGTTAATTATCATTATTATATTTTGCCTCAGTAGGGCCCTGACCTTCCTCGTCACTACCCAAACGAGGTTAAGCTTGGCACTTACTGAGTACCGTTGTGGTGTACTCATGCCCTTCCTGCGCATGTTTTTCATGTGCAGATCCAGGTACCTCTTCTCAGGCGCACTATCCTTGAGGCGAGGAGATTCACGGAGACTTCGAGGTATATCTGCAGCGTCCGCAGACCGAGGAGTCTTCTTCCTTATTCTAGTTGTAGAGCTGTTATCCTATCATATTCTTGATGTAGATATTCCGGAGATTAGAGTACTTATGGTAATTCTATTAGCCTGTGTTTCCCGTGAGTTTCCAGATTTTGGGATTGAGTTGTAGACTTCCGCATATCTTTAGAGTTGTATAGGCCGGGCGGCCTTATATTCAGTTGTTATTTTCCATATGTTCGGTTTTAATTGATTATTCCTCAAGTTGAATTGTTATTTCCGCACTGTTAGGCTTACCTGGTCATGGGGACCAGGTGCCGTCATGACATGTTCACGGTTGGTGAACTAGGGTCGTGACAAGTTGGTATCAGAGCTCTAGGTTCATAGGAGTCACGGAACACAGGCCGGTTTATTAGAGTCTCGCTGATCGGTACGGAGACGTCTGTATTTATCTACGAGAGGCTATGTAACTATTTAGGAAAAATCTTTACTTCATTTGGATTCCTTGTCGCGCGATATTTTTGACATCAAATCTAAACTTCTGTCTTCTGTTCTCTCACAGATGGTGAGGACACGCACTACTCGAGATGATCAGGCACCCGCGCCCCCTGCTGCCGACGCCAGAGGCCGGGGTAGAGGTCGAGGACGCGCACGTGGTGCAGCCAGAGCACCTGCGCGAGCTGCCGCGAGGTACCACCAGCAGATCCAGCCGGAGCCCAGGCACCTGGCACACCTACTACTGCCACTACTACTCCAGCGCTCCAGGAGACTTTGGCTCAGTTCATGAGCAAGTACACGACCTTGGCTCAGGCGGGGTTGCTTCCCCTTGCTGCAGCCACGTCCCAGGCCGGGCGAGGAGCACAGACTCCCGCTGTCCGCACTCCTGAGCAGCGAGTGCAGGTTGATCAGGTTCCCGAGATTATTCCCCCACCGCCTGCAGCACCAGTTCAGCCCGAGGATGGGTCAGCTGCTTCAGAGGACGAGCAGCGAAGACTTAAGAGGTTTAAGAAATATGATCCCCCAGTGTTCAGTGGCTTAGCATCGGATGATGCCTTGGGATTTTTGGAGGAGTGTCATCGCATTCTTCGTACTATGGGCACAATGGAGTCCAGCGGGGTCTCTTTCACTGCTTTTCAGCTTCGAGGAGCCGCCTATGATTGGTGGCGTACTTATGAGTTAGACAGTCCAGTCGAGGCTGCTTCACTGACTTGGACCCAGTTCTCGGACATGTTTATGAGAGAATTTGTTCCCAGAGCCTCAGAGATTCATGGCGCGCAGAGTTTGAGCACTTGCGCCAGGGTGCTATGACAGTTTCAGAGTATGCCATCCGTTATACCAAGTTGGCCAGGCACACACCGGCCTTGGTTGCTACTGTTCGAGAGAGAGTTCGCAGGTTCATTGAGGGCCTTATTCCGCCCATCAGGTCTAGCATGGCTCGAGAGTTGGAGATGGACATTCCTTATCAGCAGGTAGTGAGCATTGCTAGGAGGATTGAGGGTATGCTCGCCAGGGAGCGAGGAGAGAGGGAGGCCAAGAGGTCTCGAGAGTCAGGTCACTACTCTGGTGCCCGTACCCCATCAGCAGGTCGTTATGGCAGAGTTTATTCGGGTCGCCCTGTTCATTCAGCTCTTCCAGCAGCCGGCAGTACTCCAGCTCCGCCTACACCACAGGAGCCTTACTATGCACCTCCAGTTTCTAGAGCGCCTCCTGCGCGAGGTGGTTCCAGAGGTCAGTCCAGCAGGCCTAGTCCCAGCCAGTCACAGCCACCGCGTCCTCCCAGAGCTTGTTTTGAGTGTGGTGATACACACTACATGGTTAGGGACTCCCCCAGACTTGGTAGGGGTACATCCTCACAGGCTGCTCAGCCGCAGCGTACTCCTTAGAGTTCTCAGGCCATGATCACAGCTCCAGCGGCTACCCCACCTGCTCAGCCGGCTAGGGGCAGAGGTTGGGGAGATAGAGGTCGCCCTCGAGAGAGGGGTCGGGCCAGATATTATGCTATTCCTGCTCGTACTGAGGTTGTTGCCTCCGACTCCGTCATTACAGGTATTATTCTGGTTTGTCACAGAGAGGCATCGGTTCTATTCGATCCGGGCTCTACTTACTCTTATGTGTCTTCTTACTTTGCTCCTCATTTGGGTGTGCCTCGGGATTCTTTGAGTGCCCCCGTTTATGTTTCTACTCCTGTGGGAGATTCTCTTGTTGTGGACCGCGTTTATCGGTCATGTTTGGTTACT